>NC_060071.1:100583332-100886363 GCF_922984935.1 Meles meles
AGAACCTCATACAATGCATGAGGATACGGAGATACTAGTACCACATATATAAAATGAATGTAGAAGCGAGATTTGGAAGGAGTGACAAAAGAGAGCTCCAAGACCATGGCTGTCAGAACATTTTGGGTATATTAACTTTTTTTAAGTTCTCCTTTTTTTTAAAAATATTTATTTATTTGATAGAGAGATCACAAGTAGATAGAGAGGCAGACAGAGAGAGAGGGAAGCAGGCTCCCTGCGGAGCAGAGAGCCCGATACGGGACTCGATCCCAGGACCCTGAGATCATGACCCGAGATGAAGGCAGCGGCTTAACCCACTGAGCCACCCAGGTGCCCTTCAAGTTCTCCTTTTTATTCTGTTACTATTCCTGTTTGTTTCCCTATAGTAGTAACTGGCAAAGTTATTAAAATGCGAAGGATTCATATGTTTGTATTCAGTTGTAGCAAAGAAAAGAGGAGGTTAGAAAACATGTGTCCCATTTTGTAGCCAGTCTTTAAGAAACATCTGTAAGGAATAGAATAGTCAGTGGTAGCTACATAGTGGACAAGCAACCCAAATCATTCACACATACAATAGAAAAAAGAGAACAATGAGAAGAAATGATTTGATTTCAAGAAAATTCCCCATTCGATTTTAAGAATTTTAGTCCTTAATTAATTAAATCTCATTAATTAAATTAATTATAAATAAATATATAAAATATTTATATATTTTAATATATAAATAAAATAAAATGAATCAATTAAATTAAGATTTAATTAATTCCTTTAATCTTTCCTTTTTCCAAATAAGAGTAGAAGATAAATTGAAAATGTATGATATAGTAGAATAAGAATGTGACTGCCTGGCTAGACAGTGTCCTGGGCCAACATCAAATGCTTCATGGTATCTCCCATAAAATAGAAACATAATGGGTTATGGTTTTGGAGTTAAACAGAGACAATATACAGAAGTTTGATCTATTAACCTTTGTCAGAAAACATGGCTGTAGCTACAAAGTGAATAAAAGGGAATTAAATAAAGAATAAATCCTACATGCACAGAAAGGGAGGGAAAGGGTTTTTATATGAGTGCTTTATGCACA
Source organism: Meles meles (assembly GCF_922984935.1). NCBI lineage: Eukaryota > Metazoa > Chordata > Mammalia > Carnivora > Mustelidae > Meles > Meles meles. Next base: position 100,584,418 of record NC_060071.1, read on the forward strand.
AATAAATACCATACAGGCTAAGGACAGTGTGGGGAGAAGATTAGTATATAAGATCTTACAGCTGGGAAACAGTAATATAAGATATGACCAAACAGTCAAATAAGACATGATTTTGAATGTACTCCAAGTGGGGCTAGAATTGGAAGTTTTCATAAATAAGAACCCTGAAAGCTATTGAAATTATGAAAAGTTGAAAATCCTTGTCTACTTGTTCAAGTATATCATAAGTAGGCTGTCTTCTTCCTTGAACTTTGGGTGAAAATCACTTGTAAAAAATTATAAAAAAATGTTAGAGCCCTGTCATCTACAGGTATATAGCCCTTATTTATATTGTTCATGTGCTATAGGAATATTAAGCTGAGAAATTAAGGAGCAACTGGTACAAGACCTTGTCATCTTCTGGAACTCTGGAAACAACTATTGCAAAGATTTCTAAGAGAGAGATTTTTACAGCTAAGAGCACATAGCTTTCCTTAAAAAAAAAAAGTGTATATATTTATCCCATGCTGAAGATAAGCTCAAAAAGAGAATTACAATGTATAAAAAGAAATACATCACTAAGAAAAAAAGCCTCTTGTCACAACAAACAAAATAATTAGGAATACAGATAATAGGACCCCCTAAAAGACGCTTTAGAGAGCCCATTAAAAAAAGAATATGTATTTGGAATCCAGTTTCAGTTTCACAAGTTCAAAGCAACTCTGTGTTTCAAAGTCATTTTTCTTGAGAAGGAAGAATGCAACCTAATGATGACATCTAATGTGCTTCTAAGAATTTAATAATGATGGGCAGTTTAGATTCATAGATATGAATACTCTATGTGATGACCTTGTAGGTGTAAAAGGACCTGATTGGTAAACAGCTGGCCCACCAAGACAAGTCTTGTAGATGTGAAGTGTGTGGACATTTTTAAAAAAATGTTTTATTCATTTATTTGAGAAAGAGAGTGAGAAGGTGAGAGAATGAGTAGGGGGAAGGGCAGAGGAGAAGTAGACCCAGAGCAGGGATCCTGGTGGGGGACACGATTTCAGGACCCTGGGACGATGACCTGAGCTGAAGGCAGACGCCCAACCCACCAAGCCACCCAGGTACCCATGCATGGGCATTTTGAAGAGCTAGAAACTAATTTCTACAAATCTAAAAATTTGCTGTTGCTAGGAAGTAAAAACCTAAGTGCCCCATGCCCAAATTTTACTGGGAAGATATTGAGTTCATTGTCATCACATTGACCTACACCAAGAAGAATAATATAGGCTTGATTGAAGGCAGAATTGCAAGTAAATTTTATTTTAGACTGCTGCAGTTTCACCACTATATAAAAGAAATGAAGGATGTCCTAAAGATTGCAGGCAGTCAGAGAACTATTACTGAATTAAGAAACAGAAGTACAGGGGCAACTGGGTGGCTCAGTGGGGTAAAGCCTCTGCCTTCAGCTCAGGTTATGATCTCAGGGTCCTTGGATTGGGCTCTCTGCTCAGCAGGGAGCCTGTTTCCCCCTCTCTCTCTGCCTGCCTCTCTGCTTACTTGTGATCTGTCTGCCAAATAAATAAATAAAATCTTAAAAAAAAACCCAGAAGTACCAAAATATGCTATTGTGTCATGGAACAGAAAGAAATCTGACATTACTATTTTTTATAATGGGATAGCTTATAGATAGTAGTCCATAAATAGTTTATAAATAATTTATAATAGTAATATGTTTTAAAAAGAACAATATATTAGGAAAAAAAGGTAAATGAGAAAATTGCAGAATTTCTGGAGAAAAATAAACATTTAAATGAATGTGAAGAATACTAGACATTGTTGAAGAGAAAGTTACTTATTTAAAATACCTGAAACAGAGATAAAAGGATGAGATATCCTCAAGAAAGTTTAAGGCAAATGAAAGACACAATGAGTATACATATGTCTGATTGGAAGGATTTGACTGCATTTTCTCTAAGAGATTAAACACAGTGAAAGAGGGAGAGGGGGAAAAAACTAAGAACAAAGCATTATGTATTTAAGTTAAAACAAGATAGATGGAATAAATATTCCAATAAATATTCCAATAAATATTTATAAATTGCCATAAATATTTCCAGAAGCACAAAGGAATTTATAGACCTCCCATAATTAAATTGTATCATTGGTAAAGAAACTAACACTCCAAAATGTTTACAGATAAAAAAAATACCAAAAACCTAGAGAACACAAAATGTCTTTCATATAGATATTATTCTAGAGAATAGAAGAAAACATGAAAGCCCAGGATGGACCATCTCACTCACATGGGGGAAATTATAGTACTTCAGGTTTATATTTGAGATCTTTCAGGTCGGTTATGTTTTAGGATTTACCATTTTCTTTAGTATTAGAGTGGTACTGAGTATATATTCACATATTATAAAATATTATCAATAATGTCTATATACTACTCTATTAATAAACAACCTATTCATATGAATAAACATTTTTGTTTCCCCCCAAAAATGCATGACTATTAAGTTAATAAAGACTATTATATATGTTATATTCATTCACGTTTTGTATTTTGCTACACTGATAAATGAAATAATGAGATAAATACAGACTTCAGATACTAAAACATTTATTCTTAAGAATTATATGTTCAGTACAAGTTTTAATATACAAAGATCCAAACCACATTATATCTGTATATATTAATGCATTATGCATTTATTACAATTATTTAAAGATATTGGAGATGAAGTATAATTATTATCATTGTCATCAAATTGGTCATGATAATGATGGAACAGGATTTTAGGGATAAAATAGCACTACCATAGTGATTTAAAAAGTGTCTTCTGGCCCAGTAACATGGTTTTCCAAGTAGTGCCTCTCTAGTTGAATGGATACCCATGAATGTCTTACTGATAAATTCAGGCTTTTCAAAAGATCAACTCACAGAATATACATTTTCACTGTATCTCCAATAACGATCTTATCACCTGCATTTACAATGCCATCATTAGCATCTTCACTAGAACCTGACACTTTTGTGTATTTCACTACAGTAGAATAATTTCCCCCATCATACAAGAAAACACAATAAACATATCATTATGAATGTTTATTATTTTTTCTGTCAACCTCTGACTTATTTATGCTTTTGTCTGGCAAGCGTTTGGAATCTGTAACAGGTTTAATATTCTTTCTCATTAATGAGTCTCCATTTTAGACATTGTTATAAGGTAAATTTTTCACTAAGCATGTGTTCATATCAGTTTATTACCATTAGCATTTATTTATTATAAGTTTATTATACATGAGTATCTTTATACTAAATTATTTCAGGAAATAATGATTCCTCATGCTTATTAACTACAGGGAATATTTATAATACTATTTCATAGGGATCTTTTGGCATTGTTTTTGTCTTATATTTTACTTATATATATGTTATAAACTACATTAGGTGTTAATATTTCTGTTTAGTCAATTTTATTTTTAAAAGATTTAATTAGTAACAAGGCTACCCTATAAATTTACTCTTATAGTTATCCTTGTTTGTGCTTTTATTTCATTATGGAGATCTCATATTTCAGTCAGCTCTCATTTCATTCTGTGAAAGACTAGCATGTTTTGTAATACTGGTTGGAGATGATGACGTCTTTCAACTTTTGTATGTCTGAAAAAGTCTATTTTGCCTCAAATTTTTGAAAGGTATTTTCTCTGGATATGGAATCTCAAATTTCTTTCATTTTTAAAAGATTTTATTTATTTATTTGAAAGAGAGAAAGCATTAATGAGGTTGAGGGGCAGAGGGAGAGGGAGAAACTTACTTCCTGCTGAGCAAAGAGCCTGACTTGAGGCTCTTTCCCAGAACCCTGAGATCATGACCTGAGCTGAAGGCAGACGCTTAACTGAGCAACCCAGATACCCACCCCCCAAATTAAATTTATTTGCAATACTTAAAGATAGGGCTCTGTGTCTTCTGATTTACATTGTTTCCAATGAGAAAACTGCTGTAATCTGTATCTTTATTCCTTTGTAAATAATGTGTCTGTCTCTTGCTGCTTTATAGCTTTTCTTGTACTAAATGGCTTGAACAATTTGTGATTTATGTGTCTCATGATTATTAATTTTTATTTAGCTTGGTTTTATACTTTTTATCAAATTTGGGCAATTTTCATCCTTTATTTCTTTAAATATCTTGTTCCCTCTTTCATATATTAGGATATTTAAAATTGATCCACAATTCACTAATGCTTATTTCATTTTAAAAATTCTCTTGGCATTTAATTTTTGCTTGTTTGTATTGCTGATTTTTTTTTAAGATTTTATTTATTTATTTGACAGAGAGAGACCACAAGTAGACAGAGAGGCAGGCAGAGAGAGAGAGAGGGAAGCAGGCTCCCTGACAAGCAGAGAGCCCGATGCGGGACTCGATCCCAGGACCCTGAGATCATGACCTGAGCCAAAGGCAGCGGCTTAACCCACTGAGTCACCCAGGCGCCCTGTATTGCTGATTTTAAAGCTACTAATCTTTTATCCAGTAATATCTAATTGAAATTAATCTCATCCAGTTTGTTCTCTATTTCAGACATTGTATTTTCAACTCTAAAAGTTTGTCTTTTGTATACATTTTTACCTAACTTTCTGTGCATATGGAATTTAGTTCTAATCTTTTAAATGTCCTTGTTTTATAAATTTAATATTTGTGTCAATATTCTTCAATGTCATAAATTGATTTTCTCCTCACTTTGGGGATATATTGTTCAAATCTTTGATGTGGTCCAGACATTGTGAATTTTACATTGTTGTAGACTTGTTACTTTTGCATTCCTATAAGCATTCTTGGACTTTATTCTGGGACACAATTTAGTATTTGGAAACAGTGTGACAGTTTTGTTTAGTTATTTGTAAACAGCTGCGATGTTCTTAAAATTTGTAAAGCAATTTCAAAGGAACATTTAGTCTAAGGTTAAACATTCACCACCACTGACCCTTCTTAGTATTCTATCCAACACTGTACATTTTTGGATTTTCTATACTGGCGGGGGTAATAGATACTATTCTTGTCCCTGTTTGATCTCTGAGTTCTGTTTTCACTGATTCTTTTGGATAATTCTCTCCCTGGCTTTGAGTAATTTCTTCACATTCATATACTGATAAATGCTGAGTAATCAAGAGATTCCCTCTGCAGATAGCAGATTCTGTGTGAAGTTCTCTGCTCTCCAGTGTTCTATCTTTTCATTCTGGCTACCTTGGTCTGTGAAAACTCTAATGTCCTTCTCCTCAACTTAAGGGGTAAGCTGGGATCTACCTTGATTCCCCTTCTCTGTGCCAGGACCTGTAAACTTTTCAAGTCAGGAATATGGGCCATTCCTAGGACTAACCAATTTACTCTTTGTCTTAATGATCTCTGTCCTTTGTTGCCTGCTGTCCAATGTCTTGAAAATCATTATTCTTTTTTCTTTTTGTTTCAGATATGTGTCTGAAATTCTACTTCAATAAAAAATATATTTTTATTAAATAAAAGATAATTGAGTTTAATAGGATGCTGCATTAAGAACAAAATATTGAGATTATAAATTGATTTCAAGCAATAATATGCTCAGAATTAACGAAACAGCTGCAGCAAATCTATATTAGAGACACAATGAAATATGCAATATGAGAAATTTGTAAGTTACTAATATAAGTTGACTACATTTAAATTGTCAGCTCCAGAAACTATTAAAATTATACCATCAACCCTACTGTGATCAAAATTACCCATTTTTACACTTAGATTATATCACTGTATTTCACAGTACTATAACTTCATTTTTCAGATTAAGCTAGAAATTCCAAAGAATTCACTCAGGCACTAAGAAATGGAATTGCCCAAGAACTGGAATAACACAATAATTTCTTTTCTATTATGGAGATCAGTTCAAATTTAGAGAGAAAGAGAGGGACAGGTTGGGGGAGAGGGTCCTAGAAAAATTTGCCCTTTATATTATCTTTTAGATAATTAAGATTTTAAAAGATTTTATTTATTTATTTTACAGACAGACACCACAAGTAGGCAGAGAGGCAGTCAGAGAGAAAGAGAGAGGGAAGTAGGCTCCCTATTGAGCAGAGAGTCCGATGTGGGGCTCAATCCCAGGACCTTGAAACCATAACCTGAGCCGAAGGTAGAGGTTTAACCCAAGGAGCTACACAGGTGCCCTGATAATTAGGATTTTATATGGTAATTTTTAGTTTAAGTTTTAACATTACCATTTTTTTAATTTGGTTTTTTTTTTCCCATTTTATTTATTTTTTTCAGCGCAACAGTATTCATTGTTTTTGCACAACACCCAGTGCTCCATGCAAAATGTGCCCTCCCTATTACCCACCACCTGTTCCCCCAACCTCCCACCCCTGACCCTTCAAAACCCTCAGGTTGTTTTTCAGAGTTCATAGTCTCTTATGGTTCACCTCCCCTCCCCAATGTCCATAGCCCCCTCCCCCTCTCCCAATCCCACCTCCCCCCAGCAACCCCCAGTTTGTTTTGTGAGATTAAGAGTCATTTATGGTTTGTCTCCCTCCCAATCCCATCTTGTTTCATTTATTCTTTTCCTATCCCCCTAACCCCCCATGTTGCTTCTCCATGTCCTCATATCAGGGAGATCATATGATAGTTGTCTTTCTCCGATTGACTTATTTCACTAAGCATGATACGCTCTAGTTCCATCCACATCGTCGCAAATGGCAAGATTTCATTTCTTTTGATGGCTGCATAGTATTCCATTGTGTATATATACCACTTCTTCTTTATCCATTCATCTGTTGATGGACATCTAGGTTCTTTCCATAGTTTGGCTATTGTAGACATTGCTGCTATAAACATTCGGGTACACGTGCCCCTTCGGATCACTACGTCTGTATGTTTAGGGTAAATACCCAGTAGTGCAATTGCTGGGTCATAGGGTAGTTCTATTTTCAACATTTTGAGGAACCTCCATGCTGTTTTCCAGAGTGGTTGCACCAGCTTGCATTCCCACCAACAGTGGAGGAGGGTTCCCCTTTCTCCACATCCTCGCCAGCATCTGTCATTTCCTGACTTGTTAATTTTAGCCATTCTGACTGGTGTGAGGAGATATCTCATTGTGGTTTTGATTTGTATTTCCCTGATGCCGAGTGATGTGGAGCACTTTTTCATGTGTCTGTTGGCCATCTGGATGTCTTCTTTGCAGAAATGTCTGTTCATGTCCTCTGCCCATTTCTTGATTGGATTCTTTGTTCTTTGGGTGTTGAGTTTGCTAAGTTCCTTATAGATTTTGGATACTAGCCCTTTATCTGATATGTCGTTTGCAAATATCTTCTCCCATTCTTTCAGTTGTCTTTGGTTTTGTTAACTGTTTCCTTTGCTGTGCAAAAGCTTTTGATCTTGATGAAATCCCAATAGTTCATTTTTGCCCTTGCTTCCCTTGCCTTTGCCGTTGTTCCTAGGAAGATGTTGCTATGGCTGAGGTCGAAGAGGTTACTGCCTGCATTCTCCTCAAGGATTTTGATGGATTCCTTTCTCACATTGAGGTCCTTCATCCATTTGGAGTCTATTTTCATGTGTGGTGTAAGGAAGTGGTCCAATTTCATTTTTCTGCATGTGGCTGTCCAATTTTCCCAGCACCATTTATTGAAGAGGCTGTCTTTTTTCCATTGGACATTCTTTCCTGCTTTGTCGAAGATTAGTTGACCATAGAGTTGAGGGTCGATTTCTGGGCTCTCTATTCTGTTCCACTGATCTATGTGTCTGTTTTTGTGCCAGTACCATGCTGTCTTGATGATGACAGCTTTGTAATAGAGCTTGAAGTCCAGAATTGTGATGCCACCCACTTTGGCTTTCTTTTTCAATATTCCTTTGGCTATTCGAGGTCTTTTCTGGTTCCATATAAATTTTAGGATTACTTGTTCCATTTCTTTGAAAAAAATGGATGGTATTTTGATAGGGATTGCATTAAATGTGTAGATTGCTTTAGGTAGCATGGACATTTTCACAATATTTATTCTTCCAATCCAGGAGCATGGAACATTTTTCCATTTCTTTGTGTCTTCCTCAATTTCTTTCATGAGTACTTTATAATTTTCTGTGTATAGATTCTTAGCCTCTTTGGTTAGGTTTATTCCTAGGTATCTTATAGTTTGGGGTACAATTGTAAATGGGATTGACTACTTAAGTTCTCTTTCTTCAGTCGTGTTGTTGGTGTACAGAAATGCAACTGATTTCTGTGCATTGATTTTATATCCTGACATTTTACTGAATTCCTGTACAAATTCTAGCAGTTTTGGAGTGGAATCTTTTGGGTTTTCCACATATAGTATCATATCATCTGCGAAGAGTGATAGTTTGACTTCTTCTTTACCAATTTGGATGCTTTAATTTCTTTTTGTTGTCTGATTGCTGAGGCTAGGACTTCTAGTACTATGTTGAATAGCAGTGGTGATAATGGACATCCCTGCCGTGTTCCTGACCTTAGCGGAAAAGCTTTCAGTTTTTCTCCATTGAGAATGATATTTGCGGTGGGTTTTTCATAGATGGCTTTGATAATATTGAGGTATGTGCCCTCTATCCCTACACTTTGAAGAGTTTTGATCAGGAAGGGATGCTGTACTTTGTCAAATGCTTTGTCAGCATCTATTGAGAGTATCATATGGTTCTTGTTCTTTCTTTTATTAATGTGTTCTATCACATTGATTGATTTGCGGATGTTGAACCAACCCTGCAGCCCTGGAGTAAATCCCACTTGATCGTGGTGAATAATCCTTTTAATGTATTGTTGAATCCTATTGGCTAGTATTTTGGCGAGAATTTTTGCGTCTGTGTTCATCAAGGATATTGGTCTGTAGTTCCCTTTTTTGGTGGGATCCTTGTCTGGTTTTGGGATCAAGGTGATGCTGGCCTCATAAAATGAGTTTGGAAGTTTTCCTTCCATTTCTATTTTTTGGAACAGTTTCAGGAGAATAGGAATTAGTTCTTCTTGAAATGTTTGTTAGAATTCCCCTGGGAAGCCGTCTGGCCCTGGGCTTTTGTTTGTTTGGAGATTTTTGATGACTGTTTCAATCTCCTTACTGGTTATGGGCCTGTTCAGGTTTTCTATTTCTTCCTGGTTCAGTTGTGGTAGTTTATGTGTCTCTAGGAATGCATCCATTTCTTCCAGATTGTCAAATTTGTTGGCGTAGAGTTGCTCATAGTATGTTCTTATAATTGTCTGTATTTCTTTGGTGTTAGTTGTGATCTCTCCTCTTTCATTCATGATTTTATTTATTTGGGTCCTTTCTCTTTTCTTTTTGATGAGTCTGGCCAGGGGTTTATCAATCTTCTTGATTCTTTCAAAGAACCAGCTCCTAATTTCATTGATTTTTTTTCTATTGTTTTTTTGGTTTCTATTTCATTGATTTCTGCTCTGATCCTTATGATTTCTCTTCTCCTGTTGGGTTTAGGGTTTCTTTCTTGTTCTTTCTCCAGCTCCTTTACGTGTAGGGTTAGGTTGTGTACTTGAGACCTTTCTTGTTTCTTGAGAAAGGCTTGTACCGCTATATATTTTTCTCTCAGGACTGCCTTTGCTGTGTCCCACAGATTTTGAACTGTTGTGTTTTCATTATCATTTGTTTCCATGAATTTTTTCAATTCTTCTTTAATTTCCTGGTTGACCCATTCATTCTTTAGAAGGATGCTGTTTAGTCTCCATGTATTTGGGTTCTTTCCAGCTTTCCTCTTGTGATTGAGTTCTAGCTTCAGAGCATTGTGGTCTGAAAATATGCATGGAATGATCCCAATCGTTTGATACTGGTTGAGACCTGATTTGTGACCCAGGATGTGATCTATTCTGGAGAAGGTTCCATGTGCACTAGAGAAGAATGTGTATTCTGTTGCTTTGGGATGAAATGTTCTGAATATATCTGTGATGTCCATCTGGTCCAGTGTGTCATTTAAGGCCTTTATTTCCTTGTTGATCTTTTGCTTGGATGATCTGTCCATTTCAGTGAGGGGAGTGTTCAAGTCCCCTACTATTATTGTATTATTATTTATGTGTTTCTTTGATTTTGTTATTAATTGGTTGATATAGTTGGCTGCTCCCACTTTAGGGGCATAGATATTTAAAATTGTTAGATCTTCTTGTTGGACAGACCCTTTGAGTAGGAGATAGTGTCCTTCCTCATCTCTTATTATAGTCTTTGGCTTAAAATCTAATTGATCTGATATAAGGATTGCCACCCCAGCTTTCTTCTGATGCCCATTAGCATGGTACATTGTTTTCCACCCCCTCACTTTAAATCTGGAGGTGTCTTTGCGTCTAAAATGAGTTTCTTGTAGGCAACATACTGATGGGTTTTGTTGTTTTATCCATTCTGATACCCTGTGTCTTTTGATTGGGGCATTTAGCCCATTAACATTCAGGGTAACTATTGAGAGATATGAATTTAGTGCCATTATTAGCCTGTAAGGTGACTGTTACTGTATATTGTCTCTGTACCTTTCTGATCTACTACTTTTAGGCTCTCTCTTTGCTTAGAGGACCCCTTTCAATATTTCCTGTAGAGCTGGTTTGGTGTTTGCAAATTCTTTCAGTTTTTGTTTGTCCTGGAAGCTTTTGATCTCTCCTTCTATTTTCAATGATAGCCTAGCTGGATAGAGTATTCTTGGCTGCATGTTTTTCTCATTGAGTGCTCTGAATATATCATGCCAGCTCTTCCTGGCCTGCCAGGTCTCTGTGGATAAGTCTGCTGCCAATCTAATATTTTTACCATTGTATGTTACGGACTTCTTTTCCAGGGCTGCTTTCAGGATTTTCTCTTTGTCACTAAGACTTGTAAATTTTACTATTAGGTGACGGGGTGTGGACCTATTCTTGTTGACTTTGAGGGGGGTTCTCTGCATCTCCTGGATTTTGATGCTTGTTCCCTTTGCCATATTAGGGAAATTCTCTCCAATAATTCTCTCCAATAGACCTTCTGCTCCCCTCTCTGTTTCTTCTTCTTCTGGAATCCCAATTATTCTAACGTTGTTTCGTCTTATGGTGTCACTTATCTCTCGAATTCTCCCCTCATGGTCCAGTAGCTGTTTGTCCCTCTTTTGTTCGACTTCTTTATTCTCTGTCATTTGATCTTTTATATCACTAGTTCTTTCTTCTGCCTCATTGATCCTAGCAGTGAGAGCCTCCATTTTTGATTGCACCTCATTAATAGCTTTTTTGATTTCAACTTGGTTAGATTTTAGTTCTTTAATTTCTCCAGAAAGGGCTTTAATATCTCCAGAGAGGGTTTCTCTAATATCTTCCATGCCTTTTTCGAGCCCGGCTAGAATGTTCAGAATCGTCATTCTGAACTCTTGATCTGACATATTACCCATGTCTGTGTTGATTAGGTCCCTAGCCTTCGGTACTGTCTCTTGTTCTTTTGTTTGTGGTGATTTTTTCCGCCTTGTCATTTTGTCCAGATAAGAGGATATGAAGGAGCAAATAAAATACTAAAAGGGTGGCAAAGACCCCAGAAAAATGCACTGTAACCAAATGAGAAGAGACCCCAAATTGTGGGGGGGAGAAAGGGGATAAAAAGAGGTCAAAAAAAGAAAAAAGTTTAAAAAATAAAACAAATAAAGAAAAAATATTAAAAAAAAGAAAGAAAAATATATATTTAGATAATCTAGTCAAAAAACGTTAAAAAAGAAAAGGGTAAAAGTTTTAAAAAATTTAGCAAAAGAAGAAAAAAGAAAAAAATTGAAAAAAGAAAAAAGAAAAAAAATTGAAGTAGCCGCAAGACTAAAGAATCATGGGGAGAAAGCCATGAGTTCCGTGCTTTGCTTTCTCCTCCTCTGGAATTGCGCTGCTGTCTTAGGAATTGAACCTACTTTCCTTGATAGATGAACTTCGTCCTGGCTGGATATTTTGTTGATCTTCTGGGGGAGGGGCCTGTTGTAGTGACTCTCAAGTGTTTTGCCCGAGGCGGGATTGCACCGCCCTTACCGGCGGTCGGACTAAGTAATCGGCTCGGGTTCGCTTTTGGGAGCTTCTGTTCCCTGAACGCTTTCCCTAGAGTTCCTGGAGGACGGGAATGAAAATGGCGGCCTCCTAGTCTCCGGCCCGGAGGAGCCGAGAGTCTGGGGCCCCACTCCTCAGTGCGCCCCCAGAGGACAGCACCCAATCACTTCCGTATCCCCAGCCTCTAGCCGCGCTCCAAGCTCACCCAGCCCGCGACCAGTTCAAGGTAACCCCAAGCTGAGAGTTCAGTCCTCGGCTCTGTCTCTGCAGCCGGCTTCTCTGTTCTAATACCTGTGAGCTCTGTGACACTCCGACACCTCCGATCCTTCTGTGACCCTGCGGGACCTGGGCCATGCTGACCCCGCGTGGGCTTCACCCTGGTTTAGCCTCTGGAGCAATGTCCCTCAGTGGAAAAGACTTTTAAAAGTCCTGATTTTGTGCTCCGTTCCTCCGCTGCTTGCCGGGAGCCGGCCCCTCCCCCCACGGTCTATCTTCCCCTCGTTTTAGATTCACTTCTCTGCCAGTCCTACCTTTCAGAAAGTGGTTGATTTTCTGTTTCTAGAATTGCTGTTCTTCTTCTCTTCGATCTCCCGTTGGATTTGTAGGTGTTTGCAATGTTTAGATAAACTATCGAGCTGATCTCCTGCTACCTGATGTAGTCTCAGCCTGCTACTTCTCCGCCATCTTGACTCCTCCCCCTAACATTACCATTTTAATAGCATCAGATATACAAAGTATCTAGGAATTAAAGAAAATGTGTAAGAAAAAAGTATTGAGAGAGATAAAGAAGACCAAAATAAATGGAGAAATACAGCGTGTTTATATGTTAGAATTTTTAATCTCCCAAAATTCTAATTCTCCATAATATAATTATAGATATATTAGAACACTCTTCAAAATCCCAACACATTTTTGAGGCATTGTCTAGCCAATTCTAAAATTCATGTGGATTACATCAAAAACTAATGATGTGCTGTATGGTGACTAACTTAACATAATAAAAAATATTAAAAATAAATAAAACCTTTTAAAAAATAAAATTCATATGGAAATGCAATGGACAAAAAATACCAAGTCAGCCATAAAGAACAAAGAATAGGGGTGCCTGGGTGGCTCAGTGGGTTAAGCCGCTGCCTTCGGCTCAGGTCATGATCTCAGCGTCCTGGGATCAAGTCCTGCATCGGGCTCTCGGCTCAGCAGCGAGCCTGCTTCCCTCTCTCTTTCTGCCTGCCTCTCTATCTACTTGTGATCTCTGTCAAATAAATAAATAAAATCTTTAAAAAAAAAAGAACAAAAAATACTTACATTGTCAGATATAGAACTAAAGATATTAATATAATTATAATAATGAAGCCACCATAGTGGTGTTCGAGGACAAAGAGACTGAAAGTTTATAATAACTCAGAAATAGATCCACATATACGCAGACAACTGAAATATGATGAGGAGTTACTGTAAACCAGTGGGGCCAAGATAGCATTTTAATAATAATAAAAAAAGGATCTAAGTAAATATCCATACAGAAAAAATGAAATTGTTCTCCTACCTCATGCAAAGTTAAATCACTTCTAGCCAGATCAAAGTCTTGAATGTGATACCCAAAACTGTATATATTTCTAGCATGTCCTATAGAAATCATCTCCAATGTTTTATGAGAAAGAAAGACTTGTGAAAGAAGGAGTAAAAAGCACTAAATACAAATTAAAATAATAATAATATGACATAATAAAAATGTGAAAGGCCAAAAGTTACTTTGCAAAAAGAAAAGACAAGATTCCAAGTGGAAAAAAGATATTTGTTACATACACAATAGACAATGAACTAGTCCCCAGAATGAATAAAAAATGCTTCCATCAATGAGAAAAAGAGAGGTAGTCAGTATTAGAATAAGTACCTCACAAGTGAAGAAATGCAAACAGATGATAAACACATGAAAAGATTTTTGGTACTTGATAATAAAGAAAATGGAAATTAAAAAGACAGTAATTTAGCACTACTCACTAATCATTAAAGTGTGGTGATAACTATTGACACGGCTATAAGCATAGGATCTTCATATTCTCTAACTAAGAGAGTATATTGCTCCAACCACCTTAGAACTGTTAGCTGTTAGTTAACAAATTCTGAGGTGCACATGCTCTGTCATTTAGTAATTTTCCTCCTAAGCATATATGCAAATCTTTTGTACATGTTTCTCAAGATATATGAAGAAGAATTTTCTTTGCATATTTGTTTTTAATGAAATTGGATAATAGCTCATGTATTTCATCAGTAAAATGGATAAATACAATATGGCATATTCATTCAATGCAAAGTAGCCACAAAAAATTAATAAGCAATGCAGTCTGAAGTATAGTTGAATTTCAGAAACTTAACAATTCTTGAAGAAAAAAGACTCAAAAGAATTCATGTGATTATATTCATGCAAATGTACAAGTAGGGAAGAGTAACTGCAGAAGATAAAAGATGTGCATGATCTGATGGCATCTTGGTTTCCTATTACTACATCAATCGCTCTTCATATTAAAAGCTAGGACAAAAAGGAATCCAAGTTCATGGAAGGTTTGAGAAACCAGGCTATAGACAACTCTAGAAAATATTCAGCCTGATTAACCTATTAGAAGCAAAATATTGATTATAATGGGAGGAGTCAAGATGGCAGAGGAGTAGCAGGCTGAGATGAAATCAGGTAGCAGGAGATCAGCTAGATAGTTATCAAACCATTCCAAACACCTACAAATCCAACAGGAGATCACAGAGAAGAAGAGCAGAAATTCTAGAAACAGAAAATCGACCACTGTCTGAAAGGTAAGACATGTGGAGAAGTGAATCTGAAGTGACGGGAAGATAGACTGCAGGGGGAAGGGCCAGATCCTGGCAAGCAGTGGAGCAATGGATCACAAAATCAGAACTTTTAAAAGTCTGTTCCACTGTGGGACATTGCTCCTGAGGCTAAGTGGATGTGGAGCCCTCTTGGGGACAGCATGGTCTCAGGTCCTGTTTGGTCACAGAAGGATCAGGGGTATCTGAGTGTCACAGAGATCACAGGTATTAGAGTGGGGAAGCTGGCTACAGAGACAGAGCAGAGGAGTGAGCTCTCAGCTGGGGGTTACCTTAAACTATGATCTGTGGCACAATGAGGCCACTGCTCTTTGAGCAGGGACACCACAAGTGGCAGATCCAGGGACCCCCCCCCCCCCCCCCGCTGGAAGAGTAGCAGGGATCTGCTGGGTTTGGCGACTCTGAATTGGGCTCTGTGCCAGAGACAGAAACACTCGGTCATAGGCCAGGTGAGCTTGGAGTGTGGCTGGAGACCAGGGAAATGGGAGTGATTGAGGGCTTTTTTTCTGAGGGCGCACTGAGGAATGGGGCCCTAAGTTTTTGACTGCCTCGGGCTGGAGATTGGGAGGCCCCCATTTTCATTCCCCTCCTCCAGAGCTCTATGGAAATTGTTCAGGGAACAAAAGTTCCCAGGAGCGAACCTGAGCATATTACTTAGCCAAGACCCAGGCAAGGGGAGTGCAATTCCGCCTTGGCTTAAGACGTTTGCCAACCACTACAACAGGCCCCTCCCCGAGAAGATCAGCAAGCACATCCAGCCAAGACCAAGCTCACTGATCAAGGAGAACAGCAGAATTCCAGAGGAGGGGAAAGCAAAGCATGGAATACATGGCTTTCTCCCCAGGATTCTTTAGTCCTCCAAAGTTAATCAAATTTTTTTAATTTTATTTTTTTCTTATTCTAATTTGTATAACTTTTACTCTTCCCTCTTTAGCACTTCTATCTAGTTTATCTTAACAATACCTTTCTTAAAAAATCTTTTGTAAGCCTTCATTATTATAGTCATATTTTATTCTTCATTGTATCTAACTTTATTTTTTGTACACATAAAGGGTTTTTTCTTCTAAAAAAATTTGGGATACAACTTCTTCTAATAGATCAAAATATACCCTAAATATAGCACAGGGCTTTGTTCTAGTATCCTGCCTGAGTAAATTCTCTCCATTTTCTATTTCTTTCTTTCCCCAGCCAACATATCTTATCAACTCCTTTTTTAGAAATTTTATTTTCATCTTTATAGTCATATCCCATCCCTTCATTGTGTTTGCCCTTATTTTTGTATGTGTATATATGTTTTTTTTTCCTTTAAAATTTTGGGAGGTAGTTTCTTCTAAGAGACCAAAATACTCTCAAAATCAAGTGGGTGGCTCTGTTCTATAAATATGTATACATATATATTTTTAAAAAATTTTGTGAACTTTTTACCCCGTTTCTTCTTCACACAATTTGGGGTCTCTTTTGATTTGGTTAACACACATTTTTCTGGGGTCTTTGCCACCCTTTTTATATTTGATTCTTTTGTTAATATATTCTATTCTGGGTAAAATGACAAGGTGGAAAAACTCACCACAACAAAAAGAACAAGAGGCAGTACTGAAGGCTAGGGACCTAATCAATACAGACATTGGTAATAGGTTAGATCTAGAGTTCAGAACGACAATTCAGAAGGTGCTAGATGGGCTTAAAAAAGGCATGAAAGATAACAGAGAAACCCTGTCTGGAGAAACAAAAGCCCTTTCTGGAGAAATAAAAGAACTAAAATCTAACCAAGCTGAAATAAAAAAAGCTATTAATGAGGTGCAATAAAAAATGGAGGCTTTTACTGCTAGGATAAATGAGGCAGAAGAGAGAATTAGTGATATAGAGGACCATATGACAGAGAATAAAGTGGCTGAGTAAAAGAGAGACAAACAACTACTGGACCACGAGGGGAGAATTCAAGAGATAAGTGATACCATAAGAAGAAGCAATATTAGAAAAAATGGGATTCCAGAAGAAGAAGAAAGAGAGAAGGGGTCAGAAGGTATATTGGAGTGAATTATAGTAGAGAATTTCCCTAATATGACCAAGGGAAAAACATCAAAATCCAGGAGGTGCAGAGAACCCCCCTCAAAATCAGTAAGAATAGGTCTACACTCTGTCATCTAATGGTAAAACTTACAAATCTTAGTGACAAAGAGAAAATCCTGAAAGCATCCCAGGAAAAGATATCTGTAACATACAATGGTAAAAATATTAGATTGGCAGCAGACTTATCCATAGAGACCTGGCAGGCCAGAAAGAACTGGCATGATATATTCAGAGCACTAAATGAGAAAAACATGCAGCCAAGAACACTATATCCAGCTACACTATCATTGAAAATAAAAGGAGAGATAAAAAGATTCCAGGACAAACAAAAACTAAAAGAGTTTTTAAACACCAAACCATCTCTACAGGAAATATTGAAAGGGATCCTCTAAGTAAAGAGAGAGCCTTAAAGTAGAAGACCAGAAAGGAACAGAGACAATATACAGTAACAGTTACCTTACAGGCAATACAATGGCACTAAAATCATCTCTCTCAATAGTTACCCTGAATGTAAATAGGCTATTTGCCCCAGTCAAAATACACATGGTATCAGAATGGATTAAAAAGAAAAAAGACCCATTGATATGCTATAGGCAAGAAACTCATTTTAGACCCAAAATACCTCCAGATTTAACGTAAGGGGGTGGAAAATAATTTACCATGCTGATGACCATCAAAAGAAAGTTGCGGTGGCAATCCTTATATCAGATAAATTAGATTTTAAGCCAAAGACTCTAATAAAAGATGAGGAAGGATACTATATCATACTCAAAGGGTCTGAACAACAAGAAGATCTAACAATTTTAAATATCTATGCCCCTAACATGGGAGCAGCAAATTATATAAACCAATTAATAGCAAAATCAAAGAAACATATTGATAATAATACAATAGTAGTAGGGAACTTTAACACCCCCTTACTGAAATGGACAGGTCATCCAAGAAAAAGATCAACAAGGAAATAAAGGCTTTAAATAACACACTGGACCAGATGGACATCACAGATACATTCAGAACATTCCATCCCAAAACAACAGAATACACATTCTTCTCTAGTGCACATGGAACATTCTCCAAAATAGATCGCATCCTGAGTCACAAATCAGGTCTCAACCAGTACCAAAAGATAGGGATATTTCCCTGCCTACTTTCAGACCACAATGCTCTGAAACTAGGATTGTCACAAGAGGAAATTTGGAAAGAATCCAAATACATGGAGGCTAAAGAGCATCCTACTAAATAATGAATGGGTCAACCAGGAAATTAAAGAAGAATTGAAAAAATACATGGAAAGAATGAAAAGGAAAACACAACCGTTCAAAATCTTTGGAACATAGCAAAGGCAGTCCTGAGAAAAGTATATAGTGATGTAAGCCTTTCTCAAGAAACAAGAAATGTCTCAAGTACACAACTTAACCCTACAGCTAAAGGAGCTGAAGAAAGAACAACAAAGAATGCCTAAACCCAGCAGGAGAAGAGAATTCATAAAGATTAGAGCAGAAATCAATGAAATAGAAACCATAAAAACAATAGAATGAATCGACAAAACTAAGAGCTGGTTCTTTGAAAGAATTAATAAGATTGATAAACCTCTGGCCAGATTTATCAAAAAGAAATGAGAAAGGACCCAAATTAATAAAATCATGAATGAAAGAAGAAAGATCACAACATCAAAGAAATTCAAACAATTATAAGAACATATTATGGGCAAGTATATGTCAACAAATTTGACACTCTGAAAGAAATGGATGCATTCTTACAGAGGTATAAACTACCAAAACTGAACCAGGAAGAAATGGAAAACTGGAACAGATCCAAAACCAGTAAGGAAATTGAAGCAGTCATCAAAAATCTCCCAACAAACAAGATCCAGGGACAGATATCTTCCCAGGGGTATTCCACCAAGCATTTAAAGAAGAACTAATTCCTATTCTCCTGAAACTGTTCCAAAAAATAGAAATGGAAGAAAAACTTCCAAACTCATTTTATGAGGCCAGCACTACCTTGATCCCAAAACCAGATAAGGATCCCATCAAAAAAAAAAGAATTACAGACCAATATCCTTGATGAACACAGATGTGAAAATTTTCACCAAAATACTAGCCAATAGGATCCAACAGTACATTCAAAGGATTATTCACCAGATAAAGTGGGTTTTATTTCTGGGCTGCAAGGTTGTTTCAACATCCAGAAATCAATCCATGTGATACAATACATTAATAAAAGAAAGAACAAGAACCATATGATACTCTCAATAGATGCTGAAAAAGTATTTGACAAAGTACAGCATCCTTTCTTGATCAAAACTCTTCAAAGTGTAGAGATAGAGGGTACATACCTCAAGATCATCAAAGCCATCTATGAAAACCCACAGCAAATATCATTTTCAATGGAGAAAAACAGAGCTTCTCTACTAAGGTCAGGAACATGGTAGGGATGTCAATTATCACTACTGCTATTCAACATGGTACTAGAAGTCCTAGCCTCAGCAATCAGACAATAAAAGAAATAAAGGCATCCAAATTGGCAAAGAGGAAGTCAAACTATCACTCTTTGCATATGATATGATACTTTATGTGGAAAACCCAAGACTCCACTCCAAATCTACTAGAACTTGTACAGGAATACAGTAAAGTGTCAGGATATAAAATCAATGCAGAGAAATCAGTCACATTTCTGTACACCAACAGGAAGACAGAAGAGAAATTAAGGAGTCAATCCCATTTACAATTGCACCCAAAACCATATATTACCTAGGAATAAACCTAACCAAAGAGGCAAAGAATCTGTACTCAGAAGACTATGAAGTACTCATGAAAGAAATGGAGGAAGACACAAAGAAATGGAAAAATATTCCATGCTCATGGATTGGAAAAAAAATTTTGTGAAAATGGCTATGCTACCTAAAGCAATCTACATGTTTAATGCAATCCCTATCAAAATCCCATTAATTTTTTTCAAAGAAATGGAAAAAATGATCCTAAAATTTATATGGAACCAGAGAAGACCTCGAATAGCCAGAGGAATGTTGAAAAAGAAAGCCGGGGCGCCTGGGTGGCTCAGTGGGTTAAAGCCTCTGCCTTCGGCTCAGGTCATGATCCCAGGGTCCTGGGATCGAGCCCCGCATTCGGGCTCTCTGCTTGGCAGGGAGCCTGCTTCCTCCTCTCTCTCTCTCTGCCTGCCTCTCTGCCTACTTGTAATTTCTGTCTTTCAAATAAATAAATAAAATCTAAAAAAAAAAAAAAAAAGAAAAAGAAAGCCACTTTTGGTGGCATCACAGTTCCAGACTTCAAGCTCTATTATAAGCTGTCATCATCAAGACAGCATGGTACTGGCACAAAAACAGATACATAGATCAGTGGAACAGAATAGAGAGCCCAGAAATGGGCCCTCAACTCTATGGTCAACTAATCTTTGACAAAGCAGGAAAGAATATCCAATGGAAAAAAGACAGTCTCTTCAACAAATGATGTTAGGAAAATTGGACAGCCACATGGAGAAAAATGAAACTGAAACATTTCCTGACACAACACACAAAAATAGACTCAAAATGGATAAAGGACCTCAATGTGAGAATGGAATCCATCAAAATACTTGAGGAGAACACAGGTAGCAACCTCTTTGACTTTAGCCGCAGCAACTTCTTCCTAGAAACATCACCAAAGGCAAGAGAAGCAAGGGCAAAAATGAACTATTGGGACTTTGTCAAGATCAAAATCTTTTGCACAGCAAAGAAAACAGTCAACAAAACCAAAAGACAACTGACAGAATGGGAGAAGATATTTACCAGATAAAGGGCTAGTATCCAAAATCTATGAAGAATTTACCAAACTCAACAGCCAAAGAACAAATAATCCAATAAAGAAATGGGCAGAGGACATGAACAGACATTTCTGCAAAGAGGACATCCAGATGGCCAAAAGACATGTGAAAAAGTGCTCCATATCACTCGCCATCAGGGAAATACAAATCAAAACCACAATGAGATGCCACCTGACACCAGTCAGAATGGCTAAAAATAACAAGTCAGGAAATGACAGATGTTGGTGAGGATAAGGAGAAAGAAAGATACTTATTTGTGGAGCATAACAAAGAACATGGAGGACTTGGGGAGATGGAGAGGAGAAGGGAGTTGAGGGAAATTGGAAGGGGAGATGAACCATGAGAGACTATGGACTCTGAGAAACAACCTGAGGGTTTTGAAGGGGCCTGGGGTGGGAGGTTGGGGAACCAGGAGGTGGATAATAGGGAGGGCACGTATTGCATGGAGCACTGGGTGTGGTACAAAAGCAATGAATACTGTTAAGCTGAAAATAAATTTAAAAAAAAAGGACAAAGAAAGATAGACAATTATCATATGCTCTCCCTGATATGAGGAAGTTAAGAGGCAAAGTGGGGGATTTGGGGGGTAGGGAAGGAAAGAATGAGCCAAGATGGGATTGGAGGGACACACACCATAAGAGACTCTTAATCTCACAAAACAAACTGAGGGAACTGAGGGTTGCCAGGGTGTGGGGGTATGGAGAGAGTGGTTGGGTTATGGACATTGGGGAGGGTATGTGCTATGGTGAGTGCTGTGACGTGTGTAAACCTGGAGATTCACAGACCTGTACCCCTGGGGCTAATAATACATTATATGTTAATAAAAAACTAAAAATTAAAAAAAAATATTGGTATAGGAGCAAAGTAAGTATTAATAAAAATAATTTGTGCTATTCATCATTATCTTAGGAATCAAAATGACTAGGCAAGGTATTTATTTTAAAATTTCAATTAGAGAGAAACAATTAAAATTGTTTATTAAATCTGTGGAAAGTAAAATTACTGAAATATAGATATTAATAGTCCCTTGATTTAATCCAAGTAATGAGAATATAAAATATAAATATAATTTATCTTATAACCAAACAAAATTTTTAGGAAAACTTCAAAATATAAATTCCAACAAACTATTATGCGTTGTACCTACTTTAGTAAAGCACATTTCATGCACATAAAAAGATTGAACAGTTGTAATTTTTTTTGTTTTTTTTTCTTTGCTTTATTCTTTCCTCTTTGTATTATTCTTTTCACACTGTTATACTATTTTCCATCCTTGGAATAAAGCCAACAATAAATAACCTGTCAGGATCAATTCCAAGTTGTATAACATATGGGCTATTACCAAAGAGAGCACAGCTGGTTTGCGTGCATGTTTAGTTTTATTTCATGGAAACAATAGATAATTTTTGGAAAATAGGAGAGAAATACATGATTTTAATATTAATTATTGGCAATAGGGTTAGATTGAGAAAGGATACACATATTTTAAAATATCAAGTATCTATTAAGAATGTTAAAAGATTTATTTTCTTGTACTTATTTCTTTTTTTAAACATACAGTAGAGGGCTAAAAAATAAGATTTTGTTGTGCAAATTCAAGGTCTCTTTTTTTCCCTTTAATTATCTCGTAAAGCCTAATGCCATTATTTTCTTTCCTGATACATACTTTTCTTTCTTTTTTAAAAAAATATTTTATTTATTTCTTTGACAGAGAGAGACACAGTGAAAGAGGGAACACAAACAAGGGGAGTGTGAGAGGGAGAAGCAGACTTCCTGTGGCAGGGAGCCCAATGAGGGGTGCAATCCCAGGACCCTGGGATCATGACCTGAGGCAAAGGCAGATACTTAACACTGACCCCCCCCAGGCACTCCATGTTTTTCTTTCTTATCCATATGTACACTTAGGAGATAACCTTCATTTTAAGAAAAAAAATATTTATCTATTTGAGAGATAGAGACCACAGAGGGAGAGTGAGAGGTAGAGCCAGAATCCCCACTCACAGAGGACCTGAGGCATGGGGCTCAATCTCAGGACCCTGAGATAACGACGTGAGCTGAAGGCAGACACTTAACAGACTGAACTACCCAGGCTCCGATAACCTTCATTTTTTTTTCTTTTCTTCTTCCCTACCCCTTCCTTCCCACCAAATTATCTTCTCAAATAACATATGATATGTGAACTTGGAAAGTTTAAATATGAGCAGAAATTCATTACTAGATTTTAATTATTTTAAAACTTGAATATAAAAACATATTTAAAAATATATCTTAGTGCAATATACTAAATTAGAACTTTGTCCCCTTCAGTGAATGTCTTCTTGTTGCTAAGGTTGGTTTTTTTAATTTATGAAAATAGATGGAACTATTACAATATTTTGTCAGTAGATTGGGAAAACTCTCATAAGTCTTTGTCTTTCAGGCAATTATTCTTTCAAATGATGTTTAAATGAACAATGGTTGTGAAAATTAAGACCTGTATACATTCAGAAATTTTTTGTATAGCACTTGGCCTAGCCAGGTTTAATTTTTGTTGCAATTATTTTGACAAGTTTTTTAAAAATCTACTTTTTAAAACAAATAAAGAATTCTAACATTTGCTTTTATGCTAACTCTCATGATGTCATGTGAACTTCACTGGGTTTTTTATAAAAACACATCTACACTGAAAACCTTTGAAAATTTTGTCTTAGGCATTATTAAACAGTAGGATGGAAAATTCCTACATTCTACCTGACTGTATTCACTGAGATAGATGATAGGAATTAAGAAAAAAACACACCAAAACAATTGCCCTAAATCACTACAGAACTGTGTGTATTTGTATATTCTCATATATCTCATTTTCTAGCATAGCTGACTTCTGCATTAGACCAAGCTATGTAGAACTATATTTAAATTATGCAAGAAATTAGAACATTCTGGTTGTAAGAATATCCCCTATAGGGAGCCTGGGATGTGACAGTTCATCTCAAATAGAAAGTCTCTGCTAACAATCCTCAGTTCCTATCTCTTAGGCTATTGACAACTCTGAAAAATCTGCTGATTGATTGCTCTAAAATCTCTCTGAAAAAGAAAAAAAAATTAACATATATAATTCAAATTTAGCTTTCTAGTATTCTCTCCCCACGAATTTCTTAAGGATTCCAAGAAGAAAAGTACTCTATATTTCCTTGGTGACAAGGCTCAAAAAAATCAACTACGAATGGCCCAAATTTTAGATTGAATTGTTTCTTAATACCCATTACAGGTTTGAATATTAATGACTTCTCTTACTGAGAAACTGCCTATTTCCATCTGCCCCGAGCTCCAACAGCTCCGACTGCAGCTCTTGGTTCCTGACAAATATGACAAAGAGGTTGCTCTGAGCTGCTCACATGTTCATATTCATTAGCTATCAAAATGGCTGGTTTTTTCTAAAAGGAGTGTCTAAGTAAGCTACTGAAATGGATAAAACTGTCTCTAACACAATGCAGTTAAGATGCTATTATGGAAAATATGTTACATACATGAACAAATGAAAACTAGAGGAAATACATTTAAAATCTTATTTAAATGACAAGAATATACAGATGGTTGTAACATTGGTTATTTTTTATAGGCTCTCTTTTCATATATTGGTGACTGCCATTTGGAGCAAGGTAGGGAGAGCAGAAGGTAGGCTAGTCACTGCCATACCTCTAAAATTAGATAAATGAAGTATAGAAGAATCTGTTCTTAGATGTCTTTTGGTAACAATGCTGATACCATCAGTCTTTAATTTATTAAAATAATAGCCTTCTTAATATTACTTGCACTTAGCATTTTACATCTCCCATCACATTTGGACATTTCAATTTGCATAGATTTGAGTGATTGTTTAATTTTGAGAAATTAAGCTATCGCTTTTAACTTTCAACTCACATAAATCACTTTTATGGCTAAATGTTGAAAAGGACAATTGTAATAAATGCATGAAGAAGGCAGAGTATCTTCTGTTCTTGTAAGTTGCTATTTGACAAAATATCAGTAATGGAAGCGTGTGTTTTAAGAATAAAGAAATCACTGTTTCAGGAATTTCTAAAATACATATGTATATAATAAAGAATTTTAGAACCCATATTTCAAAAGAAAAGCTTCTATATGGTTCAGATTGGTAGCTGAAATTAGGTGATTTAATAACATTCTAAAAGGATAAGAATGCAATAATGTTAGCTACAATTTATTGAACATTTACTAGATGGCAATGTCTGTGCTAGGGGTTTGATATGAATTATTCCTAACACTAAAAGGAAACATGCAAGATGATGGGTTTAGTTTCATTTAAATTGTGGGAAATTAAACTTGGAATTTAAGTAATTTACCCAAGGGACACAGCGAAGCTGAATTTAAATTCAAGTCCTCATTCTTAAAAGCCCATGTTTTACCGCTGCATAATCTCAGATGACCTTAAAACTTAATGACACAGAATTGTCACCCCTTTATCTTCCCTTCTCCCCTGTTTTCCTTCTCTAGATCAATTTAGGAACTTGAGTGCTGAGGCTAAGGTGACTCAAATCTTTTCCAGCATGAGTATTTGGGTTTTAGTCAGAAACAGGGGCAGAATTCTCAGAGCAACCTTCTAATGTCCAGAAGATGTTCCAAACTCCTTAGGTTATACTGATTAGTGACTTGTAACCTTGATGAAATCTCTTTCAAGGGAAATTGAAGGTGCAAGTTACAGGGGTGGGGAGCAGAAGGTGATGGTGGTGGTAGTGATGAGGCTCCCAGAAGGATCTAGCTGGACTTCCACAGTCTGATCTTATATGGGAACCTAAGTATTAAGTATTGGTTGCTATTTTAATTAAACCCAAAACTAAGACAAGAAAAGTTGATCTTTTATCTAATTCATCAGATTATGTGTTAGTTTCAGGAAACAAATCATGATTCTAAGGACTGTAAGATTCTAGGATAAGCAGCAAAAGGAAATAACAGGTGTGCCTTAATTATTTGCTTCTTAATTTTTTTTTCTAAGATTTTATTTATTTATTTGACAGAGAGAGAGATCACAAGTAGGCAGAGAGGCAGGCAGAGAGAGAGGAGGAAGCAGGCTCCCTGCGGAGCAGAGAGCCCGATGCGGGGCTCGATCCCAGGACCCTGAGATCATGACCGGAGCCAAAGGCAGCGGCTTAATCCACTGAGCCACCCAGGTGCCCCTTGCTTCTTAATTTTCAGAACAAAAGTGGGCAGTTATCTTTTCTCTCAATAAGTTTTGAGTGCAGTCCGATTTCAAAACAAAAGTGCATATTAGCAACTTCTTTAGCCTTATTCTTAAAACTTTCTACTGTGTTTTTCCTCTTATCTCTTGATGAATAAAACAAGATAAATAAAACATGAGAAAGTGAGTAGATGGTGTGCATCATGATAAGGATTGCAAATACAGAAGTTCCTACTTTAATTTCCCATCAAGTTATTTAATTTACTCATTTAATTTCTGACAAAATTTTAGAGATATAAAATGCTATGAATATGTCTTTTATGTATGGAATTTAATTCATGAGAATATATTCTGATTAAGCCTGTACAAATTAAGATCTCATTTTATTATCACAGAGTGCCATGTTTAACATGTGAACCAGTGTGGAAACGCTCACCAACAAATCAGACACCCTTGCCAAACAAATCACAAACGGAGCCTGGAGAACACAAACACCTATTTCTTGTTTTAGTTCTATGAGTAAGACAGAAAAGCAGTGTAAGACTATATTAGTCACGAACATGATTCCTTTGATTCAGACATTTCTGTTCACTTGGTTTTTGGCTGACACTGTGGCTGCTAACAACCTTCCTGTCATTCCTCAGTCTCCAGTTTCACACCAAGTCAGTTGAAAAGATCAGTGTGGATCCCTGAGAAGTCCCCAGTCGTGCTTCTCAATAAAACTTTAGAGCTAAAAGCTTATGGAACCCATGAGGGGAAATAAGGAAATTTGAGGCTACAGCACTGCACAAATGAAAAAAAAAATCCTTTCAAAAAATAATCCTGTGGCTTCCACGAATTCTCAGCTCCTCACTCCTCTGGGGTGTTGGTGAGGCCCAGTTATCTGGTTACTTTCATTATTTATTGAAAAGCACCATGGGGAGCAATGTGTTGCTCCGCATGGTGTTATTCAATGGATAATGAATTAATGAACAGATGAGCAAAGAGATTTGAGCTTTAAAAGGAAAGAAAAGGTATTTGTGTGCAGCAAAGAGGCTAGGAGAAAAAATAAGAAAAGTTTCTATTGAATGTAAAAAGGGGTGCTCTTGTCCCAATACCTTGCTTCCTTCTCTTACAAAACTGAAATAATAACAAAAAACAAAGCAAAATTTAGTAATCCTAATATCTAAAGAGGCCAAAAATATAAGTGTAAATTGTCACCTTAGGGTTTGAACACTGATCTAATAAACATATGTCAAAAAATTTTTAAAAGCCCACAACAATCTACAGAATAGTTTTAGTTTAAAAAAGAAAAGAAATGGCTTAGAAACATGTCTAGTCATTAATGTAAAAGCCAATACTGTTGTTCCATGATGAGCAGAGAAGGTCAATTCAAAGACCTAAGAGCATTCAAGAACTCCAAATTTTGATTTGTTCAGCTCTGGACTCTGTATGAGGTTTTATTATTCTCATGTGAACCTGTCTCCTCTGTTTCCCTAGATCTTTTTTCTTCTAGGACCTATGAGCTGTTAAGATTGCTGGATACTCTCTTTCACAAAACTTTCTTGTGGTTTCCTTGGACACAAACAGACCTGTTAATAAATAATCCCATTTTTTGACATTTCCACTATGGGCTAATAGATTAAACTTCTTCGCTTGGGCTCTGAAACAAATGCATCTTTAGTGAAAGGTGCCATGTCATATTTCTAATGTATTGTCACTGCTACAATCAATGTAGCAAGTCTCTTTAAAAGTTTTTAAAATAAATGTTTCCTAAATGGAATTCCATTCTAAATGTTTCTTATTATGAAGGCAAATACAAGACTAGTCATCTCTGATACTACATTTTTCTTCCTCGGAATAGGAAGAATTGTTTCTCCTTCCAACTAATTTGAAATGCTTTCAGGAATACAGGATCAAGTGGATTCAATGGTTGCCTCATGACATGCATAAACCTGAATACGGACCCTCTGTCTCTTAAGTCTATTAAACATGGGGACCCCTGGGTGGCTCAGTCAGTTGAATGTCTGTCTTTGGCTCAGGTCAGGATCCCTGGATCCTGGGATTGACTCCTGCATTGGGCTCGTTGCTCAACAAGGAGCCCACTTCTCCTTCTGCAGGCCACTCCCCTCTACTTGTGTGCTCTCTGTCTCTCTGACAAATAAATAACATCTTTAAAAAAATAAAAAACAAAATAAAAAATATGAAAATTCTATTTTGGATTAAAACTTAATTCTTCCTCTGGTTGCTGTTTTATGTATATATTTTTTAATTCTTTACTTTCAGCTTTCAATTTTTGTCCATTGATTTTGTTTTTGCTTGTATTTTATTTTACAGTATTTATTTTTCACTATGTTCTTTCGAACTTAATACTATTTCTTGTTAAAATTTATACAAATCTTCTCAGCAGAGATTTAGGAGCAACAGCTTTAGAAATGGTTAATTTTAAAGGCCTACTTGCCCCATCCCATCTAATTCCTGCAGCTCTATGTCTAGGACTTTGCAATAAACCCCTCATATAAACCAGCAAACAAAAAGATAAACTAATATGTCCCTGGGTTGCATGAAAAATTTGCTAGTTACTTTAAGATCTTTTCTGGAGATTCATGATATACAGCATGGGTCATTTACTTAAATGGCTCCAGTGTTTTAACGCCATCTACCATCCAGTGTCTTTATGGGTAGCTCTGTGCCTTGAAATCCATCTAATATAAAAAGGCTGTGGATTTTGAACATGCTATAAACCATGTCTTCCTTCCTTATAAAGCGTATTTGGAATCTGGAAAAGAAAAGTGGACCCACTATGCTTTTCCAGATGATTTTCATAATTACTGGATGCCGCTGGAATTCCACAACTAATGGAGAAGCGGTCTCCACTTCACCCTTTGGTCACAAGTCTGTAACTATAAGATGGCTCCCAAAATGTGGCTAATAGTAGAACCCAGCCTTTCTATCTTGCCCTACAAGGAAATAGCTTAACATCTGTCCTATTATTTTATAATCATACCGAAATATCTTCCTCCTATGTCTTAATTGTCCTATTTCCCATAGGTCAGCTATATCTGAGGATCTGGTTCTTTAGACATTTTCTATACAATTCTTGTTACTATTTTTGTTGTGATCTCTGGTAGCCTGAGAGAAAGTTCTGATAAATTGTCTTCCATATACATGACTTTAATTCAGTTCCCTTTTATGCTGAATGTTAAGTTCTGCCTTAGTATTTATGAAATGTCTTCTGTGATACCACATAACTTTTAGTTTATATAATTCACTCTGTTTAAAATAAAAAAAATTCTTTCAGTTTCCCCAAAGGTTTGCATTTTGTCTAAGTATTTAATAGTTTCAGAATTTGGAAGCACTTGATAGATAGGATTTCATACATCTCTCTCTCTCGTTTAAAATATATACAATCAGGGACGCCTGGGTGGCTCAGTGGGTTAAGCCTCTGCCTTCGGCTCAGGTCATGATCTCAGGATTCTGGGATCGAGCCCCGCATCCGGCTCTCTGCTCGACAGAGAGCCTGCTTCCTCCTCTCTCTTTATCTCTGCCTGCCTCTCTGCCTACTTGTGATCTCTCTCTGCCAAATAAATAAATAAAATCTTTGAAAAAAAAAAAAAAAAGCTCAAATGGGTTAATGATCTGTTGAGGAGAAATGAAGACAGTTCAAAAAAAAAAATAAAATATATACAATCAGGGGCGCCTGGGTGGCTCAGTGGGTTAAGCTGCTGCCTTCGGCTCAGGTCATGATCTCAGGGTCCTGGGATCGAGTCCCGCATCGGGCTCTCTGCTCGGCAGGGAGCCTGCTTCCCTCTCTCTCTCTCTGCCTGCCTCTCTGCCTACTTGTGATCTCTCTCTCTCTCACTGTCAAATAAATAAATAAAATCTTTAAAAAATATATATATACAATCAGAATAAAATGGAAAAAAATAAGCAACTTAAGAGCTTAAGAATCTTCAAAATGAGGATAGAAAAAGTAATAAATACAGATACGAAAAAATAATTAAATCCATACACCAAGCTTTACATGTAGAGATTGTGAATGGTTGCTATATATCATTTCAGACTAATTTCATGTAAAGCAAAATATTACTTTAATGACATTAGTTCATTACTATAACAGTTTCATGTATTATATAAAAGCTAAGGTTTTCTTATATTGGAGTCTTTTACCTTTGCCTTTGTCCTGAGTTTTCTATTGATCATGTTGCAGTATTTGCTTTTAATATTTAAGTGCTTAAATTCTAACTATTGGATATTTTCACTCTGTTGAAGAAATGTCTACTATTTTCTCTGTTTTTAAAAATGCATTCCATTATGTCAATCATGTATACAATTAATATTTCAGTTTATATGTCTTGTACAAATTTTTTTATTGACATATGATGTATTATTTGTCCCAGGGGTACAGGTCTGTGAATCATCAGGCTTACACATTTCACAGCACTTACCATAGCACATACCCTCACCAATGTCCATAACTCAGCCACCCTATCCCTACTCCCCCACCCCCACCAGAAACCCTCAATTTGTTTCATGAGATTAAGAGTTTTTTATGGTTTGTCTCCCTCCTGATCCCATCTTGTTTCATTTTTTCCCACCATACTCCCAACAACCCCCTGCCCTGTTCTTAAATTCCTCATATCGGAGAGATTGATCATATGATAATTGTCTTTCCCTGATTATCTTATTTCACTTAGCATGATACTCACCAGTTCCACACATATTGCAAATGGCAAGATTTCATTTCTTCTGATGGCTGCATAGTATTCCATTGTATATATATACCACATCATCTTTATCCATTCACGTGTTGATGGACATCTAGGTTCTTCCCGTAGTTTGGCTATTGTGGACATTGCTGCTATAAACAGTCAGGTACACATACCCCTTTGGAACACAACATTTTTTCTTTAGGGTAAATACCCAGGAGTACAATTGCTGGGTCATAGCATAGCTCTATTTTCAACTTTTTGAGGAACCTCCATACTGTTTTTCAGAGTGGTTGCACCAGCATGCATTCCCACCAACAGTGTAGGAGGGTTCCCCTTTCTCCGCATCCTCGCCAGTATCTGTCATTTCCTGACTTATTAATTTTAGCCATTCTGACTGGTGTGAGGTGGTATCTCATTGTGGTTTTGATTTGTATTTCCCTGATGGTGAGTGATGTTGAGCAGTTTCTCACGTGTTTGTTGGCCACCTGGATGTCTTCTTTGCAGAAATATCGGTTCATGTTTTCAGCCCATTCTTGATTGGATTATTTGCTCTTTGGGTGTTGAGTTTGCTAAGCTCTTCATAGATTTTGGATACTAGCCCTTTATCTGGTATGTCATTTGTGAATATATTCTCCCATTCTGTCAGTCATCTTTTGGTTTCATCCAATGTTTCCCTTGCTGTGCAGAAGCTTTTGATCTGATGAAGTCCCAATAGTTCACTTTTGCCCTCATTTCCCTTGCCTTTGGCAATGTTTCTAGGAAGAAGTTGCTGTGACTGAGGTCAAAGAGGTTGCTTCCTGTGTTCTTCTCAAGGATTTTGATGGATTCCTGTCTCACACTGAGGTTTTTCATCCATTTTGAATCTATTTTTGTGTGTGGTGTAAGGAAATGGTCTGATTTCATTCTTCTGCATGTGGCTGTCCAATTTTCCCAACACCATCTGTTGAAGAGACGGTCTTTTTTCCACTGGACATTCTTTACTGCTTTGTCGAAGACGAGTTGACCATAGAGTTGAGGGCCCATTTTTGGGCTCTCTATTATGTTCCATTGATCTATGTGTCTGTTTTTGTGCCAGTAACATACTGTCTTGATAATGACAGCTTTCTAACATAGCTTAAAGTCTGAAATTGTGATGTCATCAACTTTGGCTTTCTTTTTCAACATTCCTCTGTCTTTTGGGGATCTTTTCTGGTTCAATATAAATTTTAGGATTATTTGCTCCAGTTCCTTGAGAAAAAATGATGGTATTTTGATAGGGATTGCATTAAAAGTGCAGATTGCTTTAGGTAACATAGACATTATCACATTATTTCTTCTTCCAATCCATGAGCATGGAATGTTTTTCCATTTCTTTGTGTCTTCCTTCATTTCTTTCATGAGTACTTTATAGTTTTCTGAGTACAGATTCTTTGTCTCTTTGGTTAGGTTTATTCCTAGGTATCTTATGGTTTTGGGTGCAATTGTAAATGGGATTGACTCCTTAATTTCTCTTCTGTCTTCCTGTTGGTGTACAGAAATATGACTGATTTCAGAGCATTGATTTTATATCCTGACACTTTACTGAATTCCTGTGTAAGTTCTAGCAGTTTTGGAGTGGAGTCTTCTGGGTTTTCCACATAAAGTATCACATCATCTGCAAAGAGTGGTAGTTTGACTTCATTGCCAATTAAGATGCCTTTTATTTCTTTTTGTTGATTTATTGCTGAGGCTATGACTTCTAGTTAAACACCAGTGTTAATAGTGGACATCCTTGCTTTGTTCCTGACCTTAGCAGAAAAGCTTTCAGTTTTTCTCCATTGAGAATGAAATTCGCTGTGGGTTTCTCATAGATAGCTTTGATGATCTTGATGTATGTGCTCTGTATCTCTATACTCTGAAGAGTTTTGATCAAGAAAGAATGTTGTATTTTGTCAAATGCTTTTTCAGAATCTTGAGAGTATCATATGGTTCTTCTTTCTTTTATTAATGTATTATATCACATGGATTGATTTGTGGATGTTGAACCAACCTTATAGCCCAGGAATAAATCCTGCTTGGTTGAGGTGGATAATCCTTTGAACATACTGTTGGATCCTACTGGCTAGTATTTTGGTGAGAATTTTCACTTCTGTGTTCGTCAAGGATATTGGTCTGTAATTCTCCCATTTGGTGGTTCTTTTTCTGGTTTTGGGATCAAGGTAGTTCTGGCCTCATAAAATGAGTTTGGAAGTTTTCCTTCCATATCTATTTTTTGGAACAGTTTCAGGAGAATAGGTATTAAGTCTTTAGAATTTGGTAGAATTCCCCTGGGAAGCTCTCTGACCCTGGGCTCTTGTTTGTTGGGAGATTTTTGATGACTGCTTCAATCTCCTTACTGGTTCTAGGTCTGTTCAGGTTTTCTATTTCTTCCTGGTTCAGTTTTGCTAGTTTATGCCTCTGTAGAAATGTATCTATTTCTTCCAGAGTGTCAAATTTGCTGGCGTATATTTACTCATAATATGTTCTTATAATTGTTTGTATTTCTTTGGTGTTGTGATCTCTCCTCTTTCATTCATGATTTTATTAATTTGGGTCCTTTCTCTTTTCTTTTTGATAAATCTGGTCAGAGGTTTATCAATCTTATTAATTCTTTCAAAGAACCAGCTCCTAGTTTCATTGATTTGTTCTACTATTCTTTTGGTTTCTATTTCATTGATTTTTGCTCTGATCTTTATGATTTCTCTTCTCCTGCAGGGTTTAGGCTTTCTTTGCTGTTCTTTCTCTAGCTCCTATAGGTGTAGGGTTAGGTTGTGTACTTGAGACCTTTTCCTGTTTCTTGAGAAAGGCTTACATCACTATATACTTTTCTCAAGACTGCCTTTGCTATGTCCCACAGATTTTGAACAATTGTGTTTTCATTTTCATTTGTTTCCATGATTTTTTCAATTCTTCTTTAATTTCCTGGTTGACCCATCCATTCTTCACTTGATCTTAGCCAAAAGGCCGAGAAGCAATGGCCCATTCATTCTTTAGTAAAATGCTCTTTAGCCTCCATGTATTTGGGTTCTTTCCAAATTTCCTCTTGTGACTGAGTTCTAGTTTCAGATCATTGTGGTCTGAAAGTCGGCAGAGAAATATCCCTATCTTTTGGTACTGGTTGAGACCTGATTCATGACCCAGGATGTGATCTATTCTGGAGAATGTTCCATGTGCACTAGAGAAGAATGTATTCTGTTGTTTTGGAATGGAATGTTCTGAATGTATTTGTGATGTCCATCTGGTCCAGTGTGTTATTTAAAACCTTTATTTCCTTGTTGATCTTTTGCTTGGATGGTCTGTCCATTTCAGTAAGGGGGGTGCTAAAATTCCCTACTACTATTGTATTATTGTCAATGTGTTTCTTTGATTTTGTTATTAATTAGTTTATATAATTAGCTGCTCCCATGTTAAGGGACATAGATATTTAAAATTATTAGATCTTCTTGTTGTTCAGACCCTTTAAGTATGATTATAGTATCCTTCCTCACCTTTTATTAGAGTCTTTGGCTTAAAATCTAATTTATCTGATATAAGGATTGCCACCGCAGCTTTCTTTTGATGGTCTTTAGCATGGTAAATTATTTTCCACCCTCTCTCTTTAAACCTGGAGGTATTTTGGGTCTAAAATGAGTTTCTTGCCTATAGCATATCAATGGGTCTCTGCCATTCTCAGACACCCCTGATCTTTTTGTGTCCCCATGGGTTCTGAGACCACACTGTCCCTGTGAGTACTCTACCCCCCACTTAGCCTCTGGAGTGACGTCCTTCAGTGGAGCAGACTTCTAAAAGTTTTGATTTTGTGCTCTGCTGCTCTCTTACTTGCCAGGAGCAAGCCCCTCCCCCAAGGTCTATCTTCCTGTTGCCTGGATTCACTTCTTTGCATGTCCTACCTTCAGGAAACTGGCCAATTATCTGTTTCTAGAATTAATGTTCTTCTCTTCTATCTCCTGTTGAGTTTGTAGGTGTTCAGAATAGTTTGATAACTATCTACCTGAACTCCTGAGACCTGATGATATCTCAGTCTCCTACTCCTCCACCATCTTGCTCCTTCCCTCCTGCATGCATTTTTACAATGAGGAAAATCAGAGGTGACTCTGCATTATAATTTACTTCAAGCTTACATATGATATACAAGACTTGGCTAATGTGTCGGTAGATACTTGCGGAATTTTGAAAGGAGACTGGCCATATTTTATACTTTTCCATGCCGTCAAACATTCTGGCATAAAGATCCCTAAAGTTACTCTTGGTTTCTATTTTTCTAAAAGAAATTGAATCTGCTTCCAACATTCAAAAATTGGTAGACTTAACAGAAGTAGGGACTTCTTAGTTTTTAAAATACTAGCAACATTTTCTCATAAACTGTGACTGCCACATTAAGGAGGGCATGATCTCTCAGCTAACTATAGTCTCTACTACTCCCTATTGTAGACCTAAAGCGACTGGCATTGATCTATTATAATCGATAACCCCTTGGCCACTGTATGTATTTAAAGTGGTAAACCCAGATTTGTTGCCCTTTCCTATCTTTCACTGGAAACATCCTCCCTGTGAGGCAATCATTGTAAATTCCCTAAGGCTTACCATATTTTGTCATACCTGGTTAAATAGGCTGCTGTCGTGCCCGCACGACAAACAGCAAGGGGAAAAGAAAGGGGAAAAAGAGGGAGAGTCCCGGGGGAAAGGGAATGCGAAGAACACGTGAGGGACACCAGGCCGATTGACGCAAGTGACAAAGTTCTTTATTAAGCACATACTCTTATAATCTGTTTCATAAGTGATTACCATAGCATATTTCTGTTTCATAAGTGATTACCACAGCATTTTTGCGCAAAGACAAGACATGTCTCATGTACAGGATGTGTCAGTCATAATGATAGAAAATGCAGCTGCAGGGTAGACCACAAGGTCCGCTTTCAGAATGACAGCAGAACACGGGAGAATAATCTTAAGGCAAACAACAGGGCCTTAACGAGCCCAGGGGATTAGCCATGAGTGCCCTCCGACCGAGGACCAGGGAGCCTTTGCTACCACCTGCTCAACTCACTCTAGGAGAGCCGCTCACAACAGGCTGCTTAACTCTAACATGTTCAGTATATCAGGGTTACAAATGCATTGGTAACAAATCTGATTTTCTTTTTTTTTTTTTTCTTTTTTTTTTTAAAGATTTTTTTTTTTTTTTAATTTATTTATTTGACAGAGAGAGAGATCACAAGTAGGCAGAGAGGCAGGCAGAGAGAGAGGAGGAAGCAGGCTCCCCGCGGAGCGAGAACCCGATGCGGGGCTCGATCCCAGGACCCCGAGATCATGACCTGAGCCGAAGGCAGCGGCTTAATCCACTGAGCCACCCAGGCGCCCCACAAATCTGATTTTCTTTGCAAAGATGCAGGTGTGCCCTTTATTTCCTAATTAGAAGCAACTGATGAACTATGTATCATCATATAGATACCTGAAATATATTAGTTTATTGGTTGCATTTAATTGTACTCCTCCTTCTTCTATGATTTAGAATAGTAAGATAACAGTGAGTTCCTCGCTTTGGTCTATGTTCCTAATGTTCCATCAAGTGCAAAAAGCAAGGACAAGCCTTAAAAATCACTATGTACACTGCTTAACCTTGAAGCTGGTTTTGTGATAAACAGCAGGGGCTAATGAGAAATAGCAGCTTTCCACTTAAATGAGGATCACCCTGGCCATCAGTGCCCAACAATGCCTAAAATAAAGCCAAACAGGGGAAGGATTGAACTAATTCCAGCAAAAGTCTGGGAGAATTAATAATTCAGGAAAAGCTAGAATGAGGAAAAATATATATAGGAAAGAGCAATTTTTGTAAAATATCATAAGAAGTAAAATTCTAGGTAAAATATTAAAAATAGAAGTTCTTATGACTCTGGGGCAGTAAAATATAGGTTTAAATCCTGGCACTTTTGATATTTAGCTGCTTAATGGGTGGCTATTGGCCAAGGGAAACTGTTAACGTCTCTGACAGTTTCCTCATCTTTATAGTGGTAGTTATATATGCTTAGAGAAAAATGTTTGAGATACACATATATTTATGTTTGGGTGTGCTTATATATTTACACGAACATACACATGATAGTTATACAATAAATAGCATCAGGAGTTGTTACAGCTGCAGCTGAAGCTGCTATTTCCATCATACCCCTACTAATTCTCACAAACCTGTCAGTTTCTATCACACTACACAAAGGTTGTGAATGGGAACTGTCTCTTCTGTGTGCTATAAGGTGATAACCTTCCACATTC
This sequence comes from Meles meles, assembly GCF_922984935.1. NCBI lineage: Eukaryota > Metazoa > Chordata > Mammalia > Carnivora > Mustelidae > Meles > Meles meles. The sequence continues at coordinate 100,621,233 of NC_060071.1, forward strand.
TAGAACTTATGATCCATTATGACCTGTTATATTTAATTACAACTACTTGAAGAGTCTATACTCAATAAACAAACAAGGGTGCTGTCTTCTAATTCCTGCTGAGATCTTAAGAAAGAGACCCCAGACTTTACTAGATTTATACTTCCTCACTCACCACTTGACTCTGTGGACTATTTTTTTTTTTCAGTATGTCAGTGTGAACAAAAATAATTCCAATCACTTGCAACTCCAGGAAGGCATTTGCTGAAAAAGGAATGCTATGTATGATGAAAAAGAAACAAAACCTCTATTTTTATGGACTTCAGTCTTGAACACCACTCTTCATAGCTTCCCTAACATTGAAGGTTCTACATCCTGGCTCCTGAGTTCAGGGAAGAAATGGAATTTAGACTGCCAAGAGACAAAATGTCATGACATAAGCCATAATAAAAATGGATAATAAAACAGATGCTCAGGATATACAGGTTCAAATTTACTGAACAATAATTTACACATGACTAAGAGGAATACATTCAAGAAATTAAATACACCAGGGACAATTTCAGTTGAAAAATTAAAAAAAAATTATCTGGTGGAAATTCTAGAGCTGAAACATACCATGAATGAAATTAAGAATTGAAACTTTATTTTATAACAGTGTAGAAAAATCTAAAGAAAAAGAAGTTAACTAGAACATAAAATAAGAAAATCTCACTGATAATACAGAGAAAGAAAACAGTGAAAAGTACAGGTAGAGTGTAAGAGATATACAAAATACAGTGAAAGTTTCTGACATAGATATATTGGAAACCCAGAGAAGAAAAGAAAGAATTTGACAGAAGTACTATTTGAAGAGATAATTGATGAAAAATTTTAAAATTATATTAAGCCACAGCTTCAGGATAAATGCAAAAATTATAAAACCATATCAAATATATAATATATCTTGCAAAAAACAAAAGCAATAAAAACATTAAAGGCAGACAGAGAAAAAACATGTTTATAGAGCAACTCTAAAACTGACTTTGGCCTTCTCAATAGACAAGAAGGCAGAAGGAAATGAAATGTCCATCATCAAAGATGGGAAACAGAATAACCACAGATCTAGAATTCTGTATCCAACAAAAATTCTCCTATATGAATTAGTGTTAAATCAGGAAATTTTGATATAAAAATGAGATAATCATCAACATAAAAGGAGTAAGAAAATACTGAACACTTCTGTCATCAAACGGAAAATAATTCCAGATGGAAACAAGAACATGAAGAAAGGAATGAAAAGGGTAAATGTGAAAAAAAGTATTTATGACATGCTACAGGGTATGATTATGCATTCTTACACATAAATGAAGAGAATTACTACATGGTAAATTGCATAAAATTTGGGAGACCACGTATGAATTAAAAAAGTTTGAAGTCCTTATATTGACTGGGATTAGTGAAGTAAAATTCTCACTATGTTTTAAGAAATCAATAATATATGTAGTGATAGATATGGAACTGGTGTGTATTTATTTATATATATTCAAGTTTAGTAGAAATACAGAAGAGTATAAAAATCAGAAACATATAGTTTAATTAGTAGAACTGTTACCAACTTATAGACAATTTCTCATATACCTGTAATTATATGCATATGCATATGGTTTTTTGGTGGAAACAATTTCACATATGCATATATGTGAAATTGTCTACAAGTTGGTTATATATACATATATATTATTTTTTATTTGAGTATAACAGGGAAAATATTTTTTTATTTTGATGTTATCAATAGCATAACTTAGAAGCTTTCTGACCAGACTGTCAAAGATAGTTTGTGTGAAGACAAAAATACTCCGTATGCAATGGCCAGAAAGCCAAGCAAGAAATAGACTAAATCAGTAGTAGTGGGAACAATGTGGGAAATGGTAGAGATTTGGGGAATATTAAGAGACTTAAACTATTGGATTCAATGGTTAAATGTAGGAAGACAAGCAATGGGGAAAATGAGAATAGATTCATAGATTTTTTTTTTAATTTTTTTTGGGCTGAATGATTTTGTGATTCGCTGATTTGGAAAATACAAGAGGAAAGCAATGACTCAGAAACAGAGCATTTCCCTTAATTACTTAACAAACTAAGAATTCCAGTTTGAGGTCTTAACTTTTTTTTCTGAAATGTTGTCCTTATATTTATTACATTGGTCCAATAGAGCCAGTCAATTTAGATCTGTAAGGGACTTGTGATGTACTAATGCTTTACAGAAATCTCCATGAATGGAGAAGAGAGCTTCTTAGGAGAATTGAGTGGTTTAAACTAAATACATTAATTTCACAGCTGATGACCTGAATAATCTAACCAGGTTCTGTATGACAGCCTCTTGTTTAACATTTCAGGGGGATCCTATAACTAAAATAAATTTTCTAGAGACAAGCCATCAATCTTTCAGTTTTGCTTGGCTCTAATCTGTGGAGGGAATCTGATAACCAGAAACACAGGATTGAAAATGATGCATGAAATAAAATGCTCAAAATATATTGAAAAGTGAAAGGGGTGATGAGATTGGATATGCTTCCTAGTTACCAATTTTTCTCCCTTTCTAAAGAATCACGTCTTGTTAGAGGTCTTCCAATGTTTCTTCTGCTGTACTATAGTGTCCATGCTAATACTTACACACACCCAAAACAAAAGCAATTTTGATTGTTCCAACTCTATGAAAAAAATTTTATCTTAACTAATTTTTAATTTTCTTCATGTCTCTTTCTCCACATATTTTATGTACACCTGGCCATGAGAGAACTCTAATGTAGTAAATGGCTGTAAAGGAAGTGTGAGCTTAATTGAGAGAGGCAATTCATCATGATGGAAAAAGTATGGAATTCAACATTAGACACATCTGATTTCAGATACACATTTTGGATCTTTGTGGCTGTGCGATGATAATCCTTTATTGACTTAAGTTTCATTATGTGTAAAATGGAATGGAACTAAAATAACTCTCAGAAGTAGTGGGTTATTGAAATTAAATATATACCCTAAATTTAATGATAATAAAATGAAAATAATCTAATTAGAACATTATTAAATGATTGGTCTAATATGAATGCTAACTCAGTGTTTTGAAAATCATATTGTTTATCAAAACGTTAATACCATTGAGCACTTTTACTTAATTTATACTTTTTAAATATAGCATAACTTTATTAGTTTAGAATCTTACATTAAATGACATAGAACAATTACAGAGCAAAAAAGTTAAAGGGAAATTGTTAAAGTATCAATAATTTAGAACAAAAATAATTCTAAATCTTAAATGGCCAATTATTGAAATTATTTTTAACTTTCATTTTAAGAATAATTATCTAGGTTTAATATACAAATGAGTTTTGATGGTATTTTGTTTGGAAGTACTGAATAAGAAGTAGAAAATTTCTTAAAAATTGGAGAGCTATACTCAAGTTTCTTTTGCTCTCTTTCAAATATCATGCTATCTATACTAAATACCTTCTATAGAAAGCTGTTTTGAATTTGTATATATTTATCTATGTGTGCTCATGTCTATATGTATAGGAAAGACTTCTCTTTCCCCCCAAAATATGTATGCATTTTCCACTTCCACTTGAAAAATACCAAAATATGAAAACATACTAGTAATATACTTTAAGTTTGACGTGTTTCATGATGCTATGAAACATTGCTTTTGAAAATTATTTTGATGCCATTATCAACTATTTTTTTTTTAGTATTGCTGCCTGGGGTAAATAGGTATTAAAGAAGTATAACAGGATAAAAAATTAGTTAAAAAGCAATACAATCACAAGAAAATCTGGAAACTGGATGTAAATAAATCCCCAGGATCAGATGGCACTTCCCCAACAGTTTTAAAAGAACTGAAGGGTGAAATTGCGAAATTGTTAGTCAAAATGTATTACCTGTTGGAGCAAAAACTACAGTGTCAGAGTACAAAAAGTCTGCTAATGTGACTGACATCTTGAACATACTCTGCAAACACAGTTGTTGAGATTGGATTCTTTGGTGCCCAAACTGGTGGAATATATAAAAAAGAATGGATCATAGATCTTTTTACATCTTGAAAAACAACTTGAATTCTGTAAGCAATAATAAACTGTACTAAAATATTTTATTTTATTTTGGTTTTATTTTAGTTTTCTAAAGATTTATTTTATTTATTTGAGAGAGAGAGAGAGAGAGAACATAAGCTGGGGAGGAGCAGAGAGCTGGAGAGGAAGAGGGGACAAGCATACCCCCCTCTAAGCAGAGCTGTGAGGTGCAGAGGTGCAGGTCTGGGTCTCAGGAACCTGAGATCATGACCTGAGGTGAAATCAAGAGTCAGATGCTCAACTGACAGCCACCCAGGTGCCCCTATTTTATTTATATTTAAAGATCCAGTAGCTTTATTCAAGATCATATACACTGTTAATAACATTGGTACTGTCAGGATCAAAGACTCAGGTCTGCTGAATGAACTCTAAGCCTTTACTATTAGCACAGGCATTTCTGAGACTTAATGCACCTTTTCCCAGACCCACCTTTTTAAAAAAATAGAGTATTTTTTTTGTTTGGTTTTGATGATACTTCTTTGTTTATTTTCAATTCTTAGATTTTTTATTTGAATAGGATTGACACAGAATATTTGTGGTTAGTGTAATATAATGTATACAGTTGTTGAATCACCATGTTGCACACTTGAAACTAAATTTTTTTTTTACAAATTTAATCATCTGTTTTGTCAAAGATAATGAAATTCTTCTATTTAGGGTGATTGTTTTTATCATGTGATTCCTTAGGGACAGGAATGAAAAGAGTTCATATAGCTAGATATCAAAATGTCAGTAATGATGCTTCACTGTAAATGATGTTTTCTTGTCTTATCTATATTTTAAACAATATCAGAAAAATAGACTACCAGTAGTAAAAATCCCACATATTAAATAATTTTAAAATATTGGAGGTTAGATTTTCCATTAAGGTCATAAAAGTCATGTCAAATGAATTTACCCCCATGCCCACAGTACAGATTAGTAGAACTAAAAGCTCACATGGAAATAAGTACTTACTAGCTAAACAAGATGATAGCAGGTAGGAACCTTAATACAGTCAGTATCCAAAGTGCCAAAATATAAATTGAAAAACATTGAAATTAATTCATGAGTTAGTTTTTACGCAAAGTTGAGGATGCTTGAAAATGATTAAACTTTGTACATTTCCTGGGTGAAATGGGTCATTGATTGAAAACAGGATGCCACTAACTGATGTATTTATATCATCAGACAGATACATTTTTCTAAGTTAATTTTATCACTTCATCACAAATACAAGCATACCTCAGAGATCCTGCAGATTTGATTCCAGACCACTTAAATAAAGCAAATACTGCAACCAATCAAATCCAATGAATTTTTTTTGTTTTCTAATACATACAAAATTATGTTAACACTCTACTGTAATCTATTAATATGCAATAGCATTATTTCTTTAAAAAGTACATATCTTAATTAAAATACTTTATTATTAAAAATGCTCATCATCATCTGAGCTTTCACTGAGTCATAATTTTTCTTTTCTTTTCTTTTTTTTTTGCTGGTGGAAGTTCTTGCCTCAATGTTGATGGCTGCTGACATGAGCACAACGGTTGCTGTAGCTTGGGTGGCTGTGGCAATGTCTTAAAATAAGACAACAATGACGCTTGCCTCATCTGTTGATTCTTTTCCTTTTGCAAACAATTTTTCTGTCGCACACTGTACCATATGACAGCTTTTTACCCACAGTAGAACTTCTTTCAAAATTTGAGTCAGTCCTCTCAAATCCTGCCCCTGCTTTATCAACTAAGCCTAGGTCATATTCTAAATCATGTGTTGTCAGTTTCCACACTCTTCACAACATCTAACAAGAGATTCCATTAAGTGAAAAGACCACTTTCTTTGCTCACCCGTAAGAAGCAACTTCTCCTCTGTTCAATTTTCATCATGAGTTTGAAGCAATTTAGTTGCCTCTTCAGACTCCACTTCTAGTTCTCTTGCTATTTCTACAGCATCTGCAGTTACTTCCTCCACTGAAGTTTTGAACCCCTCAAAGTCAACCATGAAGATTGGAAAAACTTCTTCTAAATGTGTTAATGTGATATTTTGACTTTTTGTCATGAATCAGAAATGTTCTTAATGTGCATCTAGAATGGTGACTCCTAAAAGATTTTCAATTTACTTTGCCCAGATCCACCAGAGGAATCACTATATATGGCAGCTGCAGCCTTACAAAATGTATTTCTTGATTAATAAGGCTGGAAAGTGAAAATAACTCCTTGACCCATGGGCTGCAGAATGAATGTTGTGTCAGTAGGCAGGAAAACAGCATTGCTCTCATTGTACTTCATCAGAGCTCTTGAGTGACATGATGCATTGCCAATGAGTGGTCATATTTCAATGGAATCTTTTTTTCTGAAAAATAGATCTCAGCAGTGGGCTTAAAATATTGAGTACATGCAAACACATGTGCTGTCATCCAGGCTTTGTTGTTCCATTTATAGAGCACAGCCAGAGTACCTGTGTTCTCCAGAGCCCTAGGACTTTCAGAATGGTCAGTGAATATTGGCTTCAACTTTGAGTCACCAGCTGCATTAATTTCTAACAAGAGGGTCAACCTGTCCTTTGAAGTTTGAAGCCAGCCATTGACTTCTCCTCTCTATCTATGAAAGTCCTAGATGGCATTTTTTTTTTTTTTTAAACAGAATGCTGTTTGTCTACATGAAAACCTCAGCATGGCCATGCTTGTTAATGAGCTGAGCTAGATCTCCTGGATCTCTTGAAGCAGCTTCTACATCAACACTTGCTGTTTCACCTTGCACTTGTATGTTACAGAGACAGCTTCTTCCCTTAAACCTCATGAACCACCCTCTGCTAGCTTCAAATATTTTTTTGCAGCTTCCTCACCACTCTCAGCCTCCACAGAATTCAAGAGAGTTAGGATTTTGCTCTGAATTAAGCTTTGGCTTAAGACAGTATTGTGGTTGGCTTGATCTTCTGTCCAGACCACTAAAACTTTTTCCATATCATAAATAAGTCTGTTTCACTTTCTCATCATTTTGCATGTTTACCTGAGAGGAATTTTTAATTTCCTTCAGGAACTTTTCCTTTGCATTCACAACTTGGCTAAGTGTTTGACAGGGGAGGCCCAGCTTTTGGCTTATGTTGGATTTTGGCATATCTTCCTCATTAATCTTAATCATTTCTAGCTTTTGATTTAAAGCGAGACATGTGACTCTTCCTATCACCTGAACACTTAGGGGCTATAGCAAGGTTATTAATTGGCCTACTTTCAATATTGTGTCTCATGGAATAGGGAGGCCCAAGGAGAAGGAGAGAGATGGGGAAAGTGTTGGTCAGTGGAACAGTCAGTACACACATATTTATCAGTTGATATGCCAACGTGTATGGGTACAATTTGTGGCATCCCAAAGCAATTACAATAACAACATCAAAGATCAGTGATAACAGATCAGCCAAACAAATACAATATTAATGAAAAGTTTTGAAGTATTCTGAAAATTGCCAAAACGTGCCATAGAGATACAAAGTGAGCAAATTCTGTTGGAAAAATGGTGCCAACAGACTTGTTCAATATAGTGTTGCCACAAACCTTCAATTTGTAACAAATGCAGTATCTGTGAAGTCCAATGAAACAAGGTATCCCTGTATTGTGGAAAGAGAAATCAATCTTAAGATTTGCCATAATATTGAGTGTTTAAGTAATAGTGTGTTTAATAATAGTTTAGTGTGCTAGTCACACTAAATAACTAACTAACTAGTGTGTTAGTGAAAAAAATAAAGAAACAGCCAGTCCTCAGGGGTCATATATTCAGACATTAAATTGGTGTAGATGTACAAGTATATATTACTTCTTTCCTTTTATTCATGCTTCACTAATAACCAGGGTCTACAGAAACTAAAATGTGAATGAAAGCCCCAAATTACCTTTTACCTAGTATCACCTGAAAGGGAAGAGTATTCTAAGTTACTAGCAATCTGGATCCACTGAAAGGATAGTTTGGGGCTAGATTTTATCTAAGGTTCATCCAATTCTTGATCCTATACTTTGATTTATCTTCAACCTTAAGGGAAAATGCAAGCAATGAGGTTATAAATTAATTTTGCTGATATAAATAATAAATTAATGGCATGTAAGAGCTGCCCTCTCTTCTGAACAGAATTTTCTTATGGAATCAAGTAAGGAAACATATTTCAGGGAAATTGGAGAATTCACATACAGAATGAAATTTGGATAAACCTGAGATGGGTACATGTAGGGAAATGTAGCCAGATGGAGAAAAAAATGGCTTTTCCAGGAGATATGATGGAAAATGATAAGGAAAGAAAATGAAGAGTGAAGTAGATTCATTTGCCTGATATTTTTTTGAGAGAAGCTAAATTTCAACAAGTTGCTTTGTTTTCAAAACATCTGCCTGATTTTGTTCTCCTGTGATTCTTACAATCATTTTGGTAGTTAGCAACGCTTCTGGGTTTGCGTATATGAAACTGATTATTTGTCACAGTAGGAGTGGGTACATTTAAACTTTTCCCTGGCTGTGGAGAAAAAAATGTGCTGCTTTATGACAGTACAAAGAGGGGTCAAAGAGATCCAGATATTAGAATCATTTCCACACACATAGTGATCTCTATTTCTTAAATAGCAGGGTGACATTTATTTTAATGCTATTTAAATGCATCTAGATTCTATTACACTGTTCTGCATGCATGTATTCATGAGAAAGTCTACATTTTGTGCATAATGCATGGAATTTTGAGCTAATCATGTTCCATTTTTACATAGTTATTAAATAGAAAAATATGTTTTCATTAATCAGCTGGCATTTAATTAATGTAAAATATCCATTTGATTAAATCTCAATTAGATGTCTATTCAAAACAGTGACATTTCATGTGTTATTGGACAACCTTACTGCCCACACAGATGGCATGCAATAAAAACATTAGCCAAATATTTTACCATGACTGGTTGAACAAACTAAAGCACATCCATCTTAATAAAATACATTATAGACCAGACCTCTGCAATACAGCCAACAATGAAATTATTGCCATAACAGATTGGTGTTCACTCTAACATATGCTGCCAATCGAACATATTTTGCAATTGTGTGTGTAAACAAGCAGACACAGATGTGTAATGTTCTGACTTTGATCTTGGGCACGTTTTACTTAGTATTAAGTAATGAACACCAAGACAGATGCGTTATGGAGTCATGAATTTGAGCATATCTGATGGCCATTTGGGTCATCAGAATAGCATCTAGTAGCATCAGAAGTATGTTATCAGAATTATTTAGATGAATTTTTAATCATATGGATATTCATCATTAGAAGGATTATATCTTTACTTTTTAAATTAATAGTTAGACCTTTAGACAAAAATAAATTGCAAATCACCTCTATGGAAATTATGATCCCAACAGTCTTAAAATGTTCAATGATGGTAAAACTTTCTGACAGCCAGCAACTCTAGGTTTATAAAACCCTAAAAGTCCCTTTCCAAGGAGTCAAACCCACTACCAGAACTTTTTGTGAAATAATTATTTGCTAAGGTGCCCATTCCAGTACTAGACCATGCCACTTTGGTCCATTTCAAGTATCTTATATTGTCAGTTCCAATTTCAGAGCTCTTAGTTACCTTCAAGCACATTCATTTTTATCTCTTCTGAACCCAGATTTTCTAATTCTCTGTTTTGACAATCTTGTCTTGATAATCAAGATAAAAAGAAAGAAATAGGTGCTTTTTGCCTGATGTTACCACAGATGTCCTCATCATGGAGAGCTCACATTGCATTCTTAAAGGATTTTTAAATGTGCTGCACCTTCCATGACTCACTCTAATTCAGTGTTTAAATAGTTGTACTGACCTGTCTGTACTGAAATCCAGTGCATATACACCATATAAAAAGCTATCATATGATATGATTCTATTAGATGAATGACTCAAATTGCTCCACAGGATTCATACCTTGCCCTTGTTGTTACGTTCCTGTATTTCCAAAGCACTGAACTCACTGCTTATTCTGCTGTTTGCCCTCCTTCCAACCACTGTACTTAACTGTCTTCTGATTCTGAACACAGACCTCTTGAATATAGCCTTATATCTTTGTTTCAGAAATACATTCTTTTTTTTTTAATGTCTTTTTGGGGAATTCTCTGTTCTTTTTTTTTGTTCGTTTGTTTGTTTATTTACAGCATAACAGTGTCCATTGTTTTTGCACCACACACAGTGTTCCATGCAGTACGTGCCCTCTCTATTATCCACCACTTTGTTCCCCAACCTCCCACCCCCCCGCCTTCAAAACCCTCAGGTTGTTTTTCAGAGTCCATAGTCTCTCATGGTTCATCTCCCCTTCCAGTTTCCCTCAACTCCCTTCTCCTCTCCATCTCCCCATGTCCTCCATGTTCTTTGTTATGCTCCACAAATAAGTGAGACCATATGATACTTGACCCTCTCTGCTTGACTTATTTCGCTCAGCATAATCTCTTCCAGTCCCGTCCATGTTGCTACAAAAGTTGGATATTCATCCTTTCTGATGGAGACATAATACTCCATTGTGTATATGTACCACATCTTCCTTATCCATTCATCTGTTTAAGGGCATCTTGGTTCTTTCCACAGTTTGGCGACCGTGGCCATTGCTGCAATAAACATTGGGGGTACAGATGGCTCTTCTTTTCACTACATCTGTATCTTTGGGGTAAATACCCAGCAGTGCAATTGCAGGGTCATAGGGAAGCTCTATTCTTAATTTCTTTCTTTTTTTTTTAAAGATTTTTTAAAAAATTTATTTGACAGAGAGAGAAAGATCACAAGTAGGCAGAGAGGCAGGCAGAGAGAGGAGGAATCAGGCTCCCTGTGGAGCAGAGAGCCCGATGTGGGGCTCGATCCCAGGACCCTGAGATCATGACCTGAACCGAAGGCAGTGGCTTAATCCACTGAGCCACCCAGGCGGCCCTCTATTCTTAATTTCTTGAGGAATCTCCACACTGTTCTCCAAAGTGGCTGCACCAGCTTGCATTCCCACCAACAGTGTAAGAGGGTTCCCCTTTCTCCACATCCTCTCCAACACACATTGTTTCCTGTCTTGCTAATTTTGGCCATTCTAACTGGTGTAAGGTGATAGCTCAATGTGGTTTTAATTTGAATCTCCTGATGGCTAGTGATGATGAGCATTTTTTCATGTGTCTGTTAACCATTTGTATGTCTTCATTGGAGAAGTGTCTGTTCATATCTTCTGCCCATTTTTTGATATGATTATCTGTTTTGTGTGTGTTGAGTTTGAGGAGTTCTTTATAGATCCTGGATATCAACCTTTTTTCTGTACTGTCATTTGCAAATATCTTCTCCTATTCCGTGGGTTGCCTTTTTGTTTTGTTGACTGTTTCCTTTGCTGTGCAGAAGCATTACCCTGATCCCCAAACCAGGCAAAGACCTTACCAAAAAGGAGAATTTCAGACCAATATCACTGATGAATATGGATGCTAAGATTCTCAACAAGATCCTAGCAAACAGGAACCAGCAGCACATTAAAAAGATTATCCACCATGACCCAGTGGGATTCATCCCTGGGTTACAAGGATGGTTCAACATTCACAAATCAATCAATGTGATAGAACAAATCAATAAGAGAAGAGAGAAGAACCACATGGTCCTCTCAATTGATGCAGAAAAAGCATTTGACAAAATCCAGCATCTGTTCCTGATGAAAACCCTTCAAAGTCTAGGGATAGAGGGAACATTCCTGAACTTCATAAAATCTATCTATGAAAGACCCACAGCAAATATCATCCTCAATGGAAAAAGCTTGCAGCCTTCCCATTGAGATCAGGAACACGACAAGGATGCCCACTCTCACCACTCTTGTTCAGCATAGTATTAGAAGTCCTAGCAACGGCAATCAGACAACAAAGAGAAAAGGCATCCAAATTGGCAATGAAGAATTCAAACTCTCTCTCTTCACAGATGACGTGATTCTTTATATGGAAAATCCCAAAGACTCCACTCCCAAACTACTAGAACTCATACAGCAATTCAGTAACGTGGCAGGATACAAAGTCAATGTACAGAAATCAGTGGCTTTCTTATACACTAACAATGAAAATACAGAAAGGGAAATTAGAGAATTGATTCCATTTACTATAGCACCAAGAACCATAAGATACCTGGGAATAAACCTAACCAAAGAAGTAAAGGATCTGTACTCGAGGAAATATTGAACACTCATGAAAGAAACTGAAGAAGACACAAAAAGATGGAAGACCATTCCATGCTCTTGGATCAGAAGAATAAACATTGTTCAAATGTCTATACTGCCTAGAGCAATCTATACTTTTAATGCCATTCCGATCAAAATTCCACCGGTATTTTTCAGAACTGGAGCAAATAATCCTAAAATTTGTATGGAATCAGAAGAGACTCTGAATTGCTAAGGAAATGTTGAAAAACAAAAACAAAACTTGTGGCATCATATTACCCAATTTCAAGCTTTACTACAAAGCTATGATCACCAAGACAGTGTGGTACTGGCATAAGAACAGATACATAGACCAGTGGAACAGAGTAGAGAGTCCAGATATGGATCCTCAACTCTATGGTCAAATAATCTTCAACAAAACAGGAAAAAATATACAATGGAAAAAAGACAGTCTCTTCAATAAATGGTGCTGGGAAAACTGGACAGCTATATGTAGAAGAATGAAACTCGACCATTCTCTTACACCGTACACAAAGATAAACTCGAAATGGATAAAAGACCTCAACGTGAGAAAGGAATCCATCAGAATCCTAGAGGAAAACATAGGCAGTAACCTCTTCGATATCAGCCACAGCAACTTCTTTCAAGATATGTCTCCAAAGGCAAAGGAAACAGAAGCGAAACTGTGTGTGTGTGTGTTTTTTTTTAAAGGATTCAAGTTTTTATTTAAATTCCAGTTAAACTACTACAGCGTAATATTAATTTCAGGAGTAGATTTAGTGATTAATCACTTATATACAACACTCAGCGCTCATCAAAAGTGACCTCCTTAAAACCCATTACCAATTTAGCCCATCCCCCTACCCACCTGTTTCATGTGCTTTTGGACAAAGTTACAGCATCTAATTTTTGAATGCAGGGCTTTATAAATGCTCAGTAAATGAAATTGCTTAGGCCATTTTTTCATGAATTCAATTTTATAGTTGTATTGACCTAATGAATCATACTTCTTAATCATTTTGTATGTATGCTATTATGCTAAATTCATAGAAATAAGAGAAAATGTGCACATATGATTCAATGTGATGTATTTTTGAAAAATATGTGATATTCAAAGACTTTAACCCTTAGAGTGGATGTAAATGGGAAGAGTAGAAATTAACAGTGGAAAATCATTGAACTAAAAAAAAAAAAAAAAGTGGAATGGTACTTCACCCAAATTGATAAATTACCATAAACTGAGAGGTAAGATCGTCTCCCATAACTATGTGGCTCAAGAAATAAAAAGAGAGAGGGAGAGAGGATTATTCTCAGAGAGAATGGTTAAAGCCTGTGACTCTTTAGCATAGTTAAATTCTTGCAGAAATTCTTGAACATTCTGGGCATTTGTTTAATTTAAAAAGGAAATTGAAGTGCAAAACAAAACACAAATAATAATGCAATAAAATATTTTATTTTGAAATTAGAAAAAGCAATTAGCCAAAAATAATAAGAAAGTAGGAAATCTATTTGTTAATTTTGGAAAGCAAAGCACATAGACTATTCCTCTTCACCCAAAGGAAGGATAGCATAGAAAATTCCTTTATGTGAAGCCTACTCTCCAGGCATGTAAATAATTACCTATGTATTCAATTATCAATTTCTTGATAAATATTTTCTTTGACATAAAACAATGAAGTTATATAAAATTATGCATACATGTAAGGGGGGGATAGTGGTCTTTACTACTAAAAGAAATTAAAAATTATTTTTGGTATAGTTAAGAATAGCTTTCTTATTATAAAAGTAAAACATGTTCATTTTATAAAAAATTAAAAGATACTCATAGATAATTTGAAACTATGAAAAACATTTTTTAATTCCCAGGGCAGAAAGAGATAATCACAGTTGGTATATATAGTTACAGATTATCCTTATATGTGTGTGGAGAGACAGGTCGTGTTTTTCTATGTCAATGAATATTAATGACCAAAATAAATTTTTTTAGGTAAAAAGTATCCCAGTTAGGTGATTTATTTAATTTGGGCATTTCTGTTGTTTTTTATCATCACATGATTACTGTTACTATCCTCTATTATTCTGGGAGGATTCATTTTCAGAAATGGTATTAACTGGAGTGAATGAAATGAATACTGTTAAGGATTTAAAAAAAATTGCTAAGGTTGGACTAAATCACACTTTCAAAGCAGTTTAAGAAAAGTATTTCTCTGTGCTCTCACCAACACTGAATTTTTTTTCTTGAAATTGAAACTCTAAGAATTACATTAAATAGATGGATAGATAAATAAATAGATTTCTTTTTTATTATTGCACAATTACCTATTTGAATGGAGGTTTTCATTACTGAATAAAATATCTTTTTATTGCAATTTAAAAAATTATTAATCAGAGATGACAGAAAATTATTACCATCCCTCTAAAATATATTTTTCCTTCTGACATATGTTTTACATATTTTTGATTCACAAGTAGGTTTTTTTCTGTCATAAATCTATGAAATAGTTCTTTGATTTGTTTTTTGGTAAGTAATTTTTATTTTAACTTTATGAATGTAAGAATTATTGGTTTCCCTGCAATGAATAAATCAAATTTTACTGAATGATGGTTAAAATAAATATATTGTAAGCAAGAGGATTGAAAATGCTTCTTATTTTTCAGGATATCAATTAAGGCAAATCAAATAATAGTTCATTTAATTTAAGAAAAAGTCTGTTTTTTTCTAGGAATATTATAATAAGATGGAGTAAACTTTAGAATTGCATCAAAATTTTAAAATATTTCCCTTATTAATATATATAAGAGTTCAAACATAAAGATCACTATAAAATTAGCTTTTAGATAACAAATTGACATTGTTACTAATCATATTGTTTGTAATACTACATTCATTTAAGATTCATAGAAAATATCCCATTTAATATGAAAATTAGTAATTTTATATTTCATATTTCTGGTTTCAATCCCTTTAATTTTCTAAGGAAACAGATTAAGGGGCTTGATTGAACTGCAGTCTGGCACTTGCTCTAGTTAAACTTGGCACAACAGTTTTATCTTCAGCATATTACTAAGTAATTTTATTAGGCTTGATATTCTCTACTCCTGGGGGCAATCATCTTTTCTAAACTACCACAGCTAAATGAAGTCAACTGACATAACTCCCATTATATTTCAGCACAGCACCTGTTTTTTGCTTGTTTGTTCATCTTTTACAGGAATTATCACTATTGTAACCACTAATTATTTTTAACCATGAATAACTCACTAAATGCTCTGAGGCCAAAGGCATATCTATTTTGATCACTCTAGAATTTAGTATGAAAAACATACTCTTGTTTAGACTGAGAAACCACTAGAACCATGCTTACCTTTATTTAAAATAATTTCAAACTTCTTCAAAAATAAGACAGGAAGCCAAACTCTTTCAAAAACAGTACTGGAAATTATTCTGTCATTTTGATAACTGAAGTCGGACAAAGAACCTAGCATTTTCATAGGGAAAAACAAACACATTATTGAAAGTTTAATTGCATCTAAATTTATCAGCTATACAGGTGATTGCCCAGGAAACTCAGTGGCCCAGCCAATGAGTCTTAACTGAATATTTTTGAAGTAATTATTTTAAATTGTAGGAGTTGAAGAAAGGGTGGGAAGCCAAATTTCTTTTCATATCTGCCAGTGTAGGCTCTGTTGAAAGCGGTTGGAGAAGGTGTAGTACCTTTTCAAAACACTAGAATATACTATTCACATTAAAAGGTATAAATGTGGCAATAAAATAGATCTTTAAGATCTCTGACTGCTTTCATGCTTTTATCTTTATAGCTCTTTTGCCCTTGTGTTATTTTCTTCTTAATACTTATGTTGGAGTTATTGTTTAAAGATTTTCTGCTTTGAAATTAATACTTATAATACACCTTGAAAAAATTATAGATACTATCTTGCATATTCATTAATTTAAAAATTACCTTATGTATTCCAGTTTTTTCCAGTGATGTGATTTGATTAATATTTTTCTTAGTAAACCTTAGTTATCCATGTTAGTTTTCTTTAGTAATTACAAAACACAAATGGACTGTAATATCTCATTTATCATTACTATTTTATATAATTTGTTTAATATTAATATATACACAATTAAAATCTTTAAATATGTGAAGGTCTATGACAAACATAAGGTAATTTTGTTAAAACAGTCTTTTTTCCTTTTTCCGTTCTCTCTCCTCTCCTATTTTCCCTTCACCCACATCAAGTAACCCATATTAATCGTCTAGTATGTACCCTAATATATTTTTCTACTTGTTCTTATAATCCTATTAAACGTTTTATAAATGCAGTGGATTTGGGGGTCAGTAATTAAAATGAATTAATTATATGAGTGTTCTACATTTTGTTTCTCTTACTCAGAACATATCAAGCCTTGTAAAACTCAATTATTTTTCACTGCCTTCCAAGGAGTGTTTATTAATGTTGCTGTTATTTTTGTACATCATGGGAACGATGGACCCAACTTTTCCCCAAGATAAGTAGTCAATTATACCAACACTACTTATTGAATTGGGTCTGAAATGAAGGGAACCCACGGGCAGGCTGGTATTTCCTTGATAGAGGCACTCCTGGTCCTACTGCCCCTCAGTCTTCTAGGACTTTCCCAGCCTTCCTGGGGTTCTTGGTGGCCCATGAGACTAGATTTATTCATGTTGAGCAGAGTCAACTTTACCTACAAAAGGGGATGGATTTATATGCCAAGCTCTTTCCCAAATCCCCAGCATTCTGATCTTTATATAAGGTTTCATTAATAATGGAATGTTTCTTTTCTTTTCTTTTTTTTTTTTAAAAGATTTTATTTATTTGTCAGAGAGAAAGAACACAACCAGGGGGAGTGGTAGACAGAGGAAAAAGCAGGGTCCCCTGGCAGAGCAAGGAGCCCAAAGCAAGACTTGATCCCAGCACCCAGGGAACATGAGCTGAGTTGAAAGCAGACACTTAACCCACTGAGCCACCCAAATGCCCCAATGGAAAGTTTTCTTTTTTAAATTAATTATTTTTATTAACATATAATGTATTATTTGCCCCATGGGTACAGGTCTGTGAATCGTCATGCTTACACACTTCATACACTCCCCAATATCCATAACCCAACCACCCTATCCCTACCCCCTACCCACATCAACCCTCAGTTTGTTTTGTGAGATTAAGAGTCTCTCATGGTTTGTCTCTGTCCCAATCCCATCTTGTTTCATTATTTTCCTTCACTACTCCCCAAATCCCCAACTCTGCCTCTCAAATTCCTCATATTAGGGTGATAATATGATAATATATTATTATCATATTATTGATATCATATTATGATTGACTTATTTCGCTCAGCATAATACCCAATAGTTCCATACACATCATTGCAAAAGGCAAGATTTCATTTCTTTTGATGGCTGCATAGTATTCTGGTGTATACATATATACCACATCTTTGTCCATTCATCTGTTGATGGACATCTAGGTTCTTTCCATAGTTTGGCTATTGTGGACATTGCTGCTAGAAACATTTGGGTGCACGTGCCACTTCAGATGACTACATTTGTATCTTTAGGGTAAATACCCAGTGGTGTGATTCCTGGGTCATAGAGTAGCTCTATTTTCAACTATTTGAGGAACCTCCATGCTGTTTTCCAGAGTGGCCGCACCAGCTTGCATTCCTTCCAACAGCATAGGAGGGTTCCCCTTTCTCCGCATCTTTGCCAACATCTGACATTTCTGTACTTGTTAATTTTAGCCATTCTGACTGGTGTGAAGTGCTAACTCATTGTGGTTTTGATTTGTATTTCCCTGATGCTGAGTGATGTGGAGCACTTTTTCTTGTGTCTGATGGCCATCTGGATGTCTTCTTTACAGAAATATCTGTTCATGACCTCTGCCCATTTCTTCATTGGATTATTTGTTCTTTGGCTATTGAGTTTGATAAGATCTTTATAGATTTTGGATACTAGTCCTTTATCTGATATGTCATTTGTGAATATCTCCTCCCATTCTGTCAGTTGTCTTTTGGTTTTGTTGACTGTTTTCTTTGCTGTTCAGAAGCTTTTAATCTTGGTGAAGTCCCAGTATTTCATTTTTGCTCTTGTTTCCATTGCCTTTGATGATGTTTCTAGGAAGAAGTTTCTGCAGCTGAGGTCAAAGAGATTGCTGCCTGTGTTCACCTCAAGGATTTTAATGGATTCCTGTCTCACATTGAGGTCTTTCATCCATTTTGAATCTATTTTTGTGTGTGGTGTAAGGAATTGGTCCAGTTTCATCCTTCTGCATGTGGCTCTGCAATTTCCCAATAACATTTGTTGAAGAGACTGTCTTTTTTTCCACTGGACATTCTTTCCTGCTTTGTTGAAGATTAGCTGACCATAAAATTGAGGGTCTATTTCTGACATCTCTATTCTGTTCCATTGATTTTTTTTTTTTTGGTGCCAGTACCATACTGTCTTGATGATGACAGCTTTGTAATAGAGCGTGAAGTCTGGAATTGTGATGCCACCAACTTTGGCTTTCTTTTTCAACATTCCTCTGGCTATTTGGGGTCTCTTCTCGTTCCATAAAAATTTTAGGATTATTTGTTTCATTTCTTTGAAAAAAAATTGATGGTATTTTGATAGGGTTTGCATTAAATGTTTAGTTTGCTTTAGGTAGCATAGACATTTCCACATTATTTGTTCTTCCAATCCAAGATCATGGAACATTTTTCCATTTCTTGATCTCTTCCTCCATTTCTTTCATGAGTACTTTATCATTTTCTGAGTACAGATTCTTTGCCTCTTTGGTTAGGTTTATTCTTAGGTATCTTATGGTTTTCGGTACAGTTGTAAATGGGATTGACTCCTTAATTTCTCTTCTGTCTTGCTGTTGGCGTATAGAAATGTGACTGATTTCTGTGCATTGATTTTATATCCTGACACTTTACTGAATTCCTGTATGACTTCTAGCACTTTTGGAGTGGAGTCTTTTGGGTTTTCCACATAAAGTATCATATCATCTGCAAAGAGTGATAGTTTGACTTCTTCTTTGCTAATTTGGATACCTTTTATTTCTTGTTGTCTGATTGCCCAGGCTAGGACTTCTAATACTGTGTCGAATAGCAGTGGTGATAGTGGACATCCCTGCCATGTTCCTGACCTTAAGGGAAAAGCTCTCAGTTTGTCTCCATTGAGAATGATATTTGCTGTGGGTTTTTCATAGATGGCTTTGATGATATTGAGGTATGTAACCTCTATCCCTATACTTTGAAGAGTTTTGATTGAGAAAGGATGTTGTACTTTGTCAAATGTTTTTTCAGCATCTATTGAAAGTATCATCTGGTTCTTGTTCTTTCCTTTATTAATGTATTGTATCACACGGATTGATTTGCAAATGTTGTTCTGAACTTGCAGCCCAGGAATATATCCCACTTAGTCATGATGAATAATCCTTTGAATGTACTGTTGGATCCTATTGGCTAGTATTTTGGTGAGAATTTTCACATCTGTGTTCATCGAGGATATTGGTCAATAATTCTCCTTTGATGGGGTCTTTGATTTTGGGATTAAGGTAATGCTGGCCTCATAAAATGAGTTTAGAAGTTTTCCTTCCACTTCTATTTTTTTGGAACAGATTAAGGACAGTAGATATTAATTCTTTTTTAATGTTTGGTAGAATTCTCCTGGGAAACCATCTGGCCCTAGGCTCTTGTTTGTTGGGAGATTTTTGATGACTGCTTCAATCTCCTTACTGGTTCTGGCTCTGTTCAGGTTTTCCATTTCTTCCTGGTTCAGTTTTGGTAGTTTATATGTCTCTAGAAATGCACCATTTCTTTCAAATTGTCAAATTTGCCTGCATAGAGTTGCTCATAATATGTTTTTATAATTGTTTGTATTTCTTTTTTTAAATTGTTTGTATTTCTTTGATATTAGTTGTGATCTCTCCTCTTTCATTCATGATTTTATTAATTTGGGCCCTTTCTCTTTTCTTTTTGATAAGTCTGGCCAGAGGTTTATCAATCTTATTAATTTTTTCAAGGAACCAGCTCCTAATTTTGTTGATTCATTCTATTGTTTTTGTTGTTGTTGTTTGTTTGTTTCTATTTCATTGATTTCTGCTCTGATCTTTATGATTTTTTCTTCTTCTGCTGGGTTTAGGCTTTCTTTGCTGTTCTTTCTCCAGCTCCTTTAAGTGTAGGATTAGACTGTGTATTTGAGACCTTTCCTGTTTCTTGAGAAGGTCTTGCATCACTATATACTTTCCTCTCAGGAATGCTTTTGCTGTGTCTCAAAGATTTTGAACAGTTTGTTTTCATTTTCATTTGTTTCCATAAATTTTTTCAACTCTTCTTTAATTTTCTGGTTGACCCATTCATTCTTTAGAAGGATGCTCTTTAGCCTCCACGTATTTGGGTTCTTTCCAAATTTCCTCTTGTGATTGAGTTCTAGCTTCAGAGCATTGTGGTCTGAAAGTAGGCAGGGAATGATCCCAATCTTTTGGTACTGGTTGAGACCTGATTTGTGACCCAGGATGTGATCTATTCTGGAGAATGGTCCATGTGCACTAGAGAAGAATGTGTATTCTGTTGTTTTGGGATGGAATGTTCTGAATATATCTGTGATGTCCATCTGGCCCAGTGTGTCATTTAAGGCCTTTATTTCCTTGTTGATCTTTTGCTTGGATGATCTTTTCATTTCAGTAAGGGGGGGGTGTTAAAGTTCCCTACTACTATTGTATTATTGTCAATGTGTTTCTTTGATTTTGTTATTAATTGGTATATGTAGTTGGCTGCTCCCATGTTAGGGGCATAGATATTTAAAATTATTAGATCATCTTTTTGGAGAGTCCCTTTGAGTATGATATAGTATCCTTCCTCATCTTTTATTATAATCTTTGGCTTAAAATCTAATTTATCTGATATAAGGATTGCCACCACAGCTGTCTTTTGAGGTCCATTTAGCATGGTTAAATTGTTTTCCACCCCCTCATGTTAAATCTGGAGGTGTCTTTGGGTCTAAAATGAGTTTCTGTAGACAGCACATTGATGGGTCTTGTTTTTTTTTTTTTCCATCTGATACCCTGTGTCTTTTGATTGGGGCATTTAGCACATTTACGTTTGGGGTAACTATTGCAAGATATGAATTTAGTGCCATTGTATTGCCTGTAAAGTCACTGTTACTGTATATTGTCTCTGCTCCTCTCTGGTCTACTACTTTTAGGCTCTCCCTTTGCTTAGAGGATCCCTTCCTATATTTCCTGTAGGGCTGGTTTGGTGTTTGCAAATTCTTTTAACTTTTGTTTGTTCTGGAGGTTTTTTTTTAATCTCTCCTTCTATTTTCAATGATAGCCTAGCTGGATATAGTATTACTGACTGCATATTTTTCTCATTTACTGCTCTGAATATATCATGCCAGTTCTTTCTGGCCTTCCAGGTCTCTGTGGATAAGTCTGATGCCAATCTAATATTTTTACCATTGTGTTACAGACTTCTTGTCCTGGGCTGCTTTCAGGATTTTCTCTTTGTCACTAGGACATGAAAATTTTACTATTAGATGATGGATTGTAGACCTATTTGTATTGATTTTGAGGGGACTTCTCTGTACCTCCTGGATTTTGATGCTTGTTCCCTTTGCCATATTAGGAAAATTCTCTACTATAATTTACTTCAGTAGATATTCTGCCCTTCTCTCTCTTTCTTCTTCTCCCAAACTATCTCCCAAAATTTTAAAGAAAGAAAAACATTATATATATATATATACACACACACACACACACACACAGAAATAAGGGTAAACGTGTTGAAGGGATGGAATATGACTGTAAAGATGAAAATTAAAAATAAAATTCTAAAAAAGGAATTGACAAGATACATTCGTTGGAAAAAGAAGAAAAAAGATGAAGGAATGTGCTCAGGCTGGAGTGTAGAATAAAGCCATGTGCTAGCTTTGGGTATATTTTGATCTATAAGAATAATTTGTATCCCAAAATTTTTTAGAAAAAGAAAACCTATATGTATACAAAAATAAGGTTAAATATAATGAAGGGATGAAATATGACTATAACAATGAAGATTTAAGTTTTTTTTTTTTAAAGAAAGTTATTGTTTAGATAAACTAGTTAAAAAATGTTAAAGGAGGAAAGAAGAAAAGTTAAAAAAATAGAATAAGAAAAAAATGAAATAAAAAAATTAACTTTGCAAGACTAAAGGATCATGGGAGAAAAGTCATGAATTCTATGTGTTGCTTTCTCCTAGCTCTGGAATTCTGCTATTCTCTATGATTGATGAGTTTGGTCTATGCTGGATATTCTTGTTGATCTTCTGGGGGAGGGGCCTGTTGCCGTGATTCTCAAATGTCTTTGCCCAAGGCAGAATTGCAGCACTCTTGCCAGGGGCCAGGCTAAGTAATCTGTTAGGGTTTGTTCCTGGAGATTTTGTTCCCTGAATGTTTTCTGTACCACTTTGGAGGACAAGAATGAAAATGGGGCCTCTCAGTCTCTGGTATGGAGGAACTGAGAGTTCAGGGCCCCACTCCTCAGTGAACCCTCAGAGAAAAGCAGTCCATCACTCTTGTCTTCCCTGGTCTCTGGCCATGCTCTGTGCTCACCCAGCCTGTGACTGAGTGTTTCTATCTCTGGTGCACAGCCCCATTTGGAGTCTCCAAACCCAGCAGATTCCTGTTGCACTGCTCCTTATGGAGGAGGAAGGTGAGTCTCCCCAGATCTGCCACTTGTGGGGTCCCTGCTCAAAAAGCAGTGGCCCAACTGCCTTGGATCACGGTTTAAGGTAATCCCAATCTGAAAATTTACTGTTCAGCTCTGTCTCTGTAGTTGGCTTCCCCACTCCAAACCCGAGCAGCTCTGCCATACTCAGACACCCCCAATCTTTCTGTGACTCCGTGGGATCTGAGACCACACTGTCCCCATGAGGGTTCCACCTTCGCTTAGCCTCTGGAGTGATGTCCCGCAGTAGAGCCGACTTCTAAAAGTTCTGATTTTGTGCTCTACTTCTCCAGTGCTTACCAGGAGCCTGCCCCTCCCCCTGCAGTCTCTCTTCCCATTGCTTCAGATTCACTTCTCCACACATCCTACCTTTCAGAAAGTGGTCGATTTTCTGTTCCTAGAATTGCTTCTTTTCTTCTCTTCTATTTCCTGTTGAGTTTGTAGATGTTTGGAATGGTTTGATACCTATCTATCTGAACTCCTGGGATCTGATGTCATTTCAGTCTGCTACTTCTCCACCATCTTGCCTCCACCCTCCTTTTCTAGCCCCAGTGGAATGTTTTCTAAGCAGTTATTTGTTAACCCAGAGGAAAGAAAGTCCTACAATATTTTTTCCTTCTGGGATTTTTGTAGAGTCCTAGACTTCATTATCAAACAATAGTCAGCAGTCAGGCCCAATAGTTCTTTGCTCTGGAGAGGAATACAGATTAAGGAGGGAGGGGAATGAGAGAAACTCAAGCTTGCCTTTGTCTCAAGGATTCTCACCCATGATTCCACTAATTAGGAAGAAAAAATATGAGACAGGAAAATCTATGTGTTAAAATCACATAATATTTTAAAAAATAATAACATTTTACCTAAAGTTGAAAAATGTGACTCCTTTTTTGGGACTGCATAAATAAGGGGGCATTATTTCAAAGTATGCATATGTATCACAGACATAATCCATATTTATATACTAGTGTATATATATATATATGTGTGTATATATATGTGTGTATATATATATATATACATACATACACACACACACATACATATACATACATATACTGGTGCACATCTTATTTTGGTTGTAATGATTACCATGCCTCTTATAGCCATCAGTCCCAGTGTACTATGGAATGTAACAGAAAAAACCATGTACTTGTGTTTGAAGTCATTGCATCATAAAGACAGTTGTATGTTCTCTAGAAATCTTTTTTATTGATCTTTCAGATGTTTTGTACTGCAAGTTATCAGAAACATTTTTACTAGGCATCTGCATCAAAATTCATGTGCAACTAGTCTGCCTAGTCAAGCATTGTATTCTTTATTTTATATTCAAGACAGTTGAATGATTCTACTTAGTTTGAGTGGCACTCTGCCACACGTATATTACAACACGAGGAGAAGTCGGAAGAATCACTGAAGCTAACCGTATATTACATGCATGGTGCACACCAGATGTCTCTTCTTACATTGTTATGGTTTCATAAGCTACACTGACATTGTCATTAAGTTCAGAAATGTTATTCTGCTTACTTAGCCATCCTTAAAATAGATGACTCTGAAGGTTGTTGCTCTAACAAATAGAATTTGCACACAAAGAGAGTTCTTTCACCAACATATAAATAATTATGTGACTCCATTTACTCATAGGAAGAAATGGAACAGTCAATTCAGTACTAAGAAATACCAACCAAGCACATGAAGAAATTCTAAAAATTCTACAGAATTTTACAGAATAAAAGAATAAAAGAATAAAAATAATGACAATGTCAGTGTAGCTCATGAAACAGAATTTTTACATTTACAGAATAAAAATTCTCCCCTACAGTCTTCTAATATAAAATAACACTTCCCTACCTCACTTTTACTCACTTTTGGAGCCATTTGTTTTTTATGGTGTGTACTAACATATATGACTGAGTCTGTAAAGTGCCACAGATTGGATAAAAATGAAACATTCTTCTCATTAAAGTTTATGTAGCTTGGTTATATAGCTGAATTTGGCTTTGTGGTATAAAGCTAAAATTGCTGATCTTCCCTTAATTATGCCATTGATGGCTTTCTGACATGTGGACCTAATGTCTGAGTCTGTCCATGGAATGTCTGTGGCATGGGGAAATGCTCCTGGCTGAGAGCATTGCTTTTCCCTTGGCTATAAACCCTGCACATATTTTAACTAGTGGCATTTTACAGTAATCAAAAATTCACTTTAGATTAAAACTTTGCTGTTTCTAGAAAGAAGCATTGCATAGAAGGGCTATATGTTGGGATAATTAAAGGGTTCATATATATATTTTTTTCATTTGTGTGTTTCTGAATAAATTCAGTTTAGGCTTAAATTACTTAATAGTTTCTATATTTATTCATAATGCTCTGATAATGTTTTTCAAGTAAATTGTGAATTAAAATGTACAAATATTATTTAAATGTATTTTGGTCTAATTGAGCAACTGCTAGTATCACTTATTTAATTTTGTTCTCCTGTTCACATTTTTAGAGATAAGCATCAGCATCCCAGCATTATTAGCCATGAACACGTCTTTTTTTCCCTTCAATATGTATTTCTTTGGCATTGGGAGGCACTTGAATGATGATTTTTTTTTTTTTGTCATGACCAGATTAATGATTGAGTCCCATAGAAAACAGATAAGTTCATTTGTTTCTATTAATTTGCTTTGGTAAATTGCCAATCCTAATTTTTATAGAGAATATTTTTTTATAGAGAATAAATTTATGTGATCTAATATTCATCTCAATCACTTCTACTTTTAAAAAAGATTTATATATATATATATAGAGAGAGAGAGAGAGAGAGCACTCCAGTGTGGGAGGGAGGGAGTTCATTATTTATTTGTTTATTTAATATTTTATTTATTTATTTGACAGAGACAGACACAGCGAGAGAGGGGATACAAGCAGGGGCAGAGAGAGAGAGGGAGAAGTAGGCCTCCCCCCAAGCAGGGAAGGAACCTGATTCTGGGCTTAGTCCCAGAGTCAGGGATCATGACCTGAGCCCAAGGCAGCTGCTTAAATATTGAGCCACTCAGGTGCCACAGGGAGTTTATTTTTTAATGAATATATTTTTCACCTTTGTGCCAATCATTTATTTTTTGTCTCTGACTTCCTTTTTATTTTATTTAGAGAAACAGTTCTTTCTCTGCCCAAAGGCCATGATACCTTAAGAATCATTGTTCAGGGAGACAAGATGGTGGAGAAGTAGGAGGCGTTGTTTTAATTGGTCCCCTAAAGTGAGCTGATTATCTACCAAAGAACTCTGATCACCCATGAAATCAGCCTGAGATTATAATTATACACTTCTGGATCTCTATGGGGGCAGAAGACACCAGTGGACAGGTAAAGCAGAGTGGGAACATGGGACTGATATCAGAAGATAAATAAAAGTGGGAGGTAGCCACCAGAAGTGACCCATTTTAAACTAATACCCCAATATGAGAGTGCCCTGTGATTGGGGACCAGCATTAACTTGGAGTCTGAATGAAAGCACTCATAAAGATCAAAAGATCTTAAGGGGAAATTGGTGGAAGTAGGTGGTTAGGGAAAGGAGCTTAAGCCCATGGAACCAGGACAGCCACCACTGGTGCTGAGGCAGAGAGAGTGCAGCAAAGAAGCCAGGCCTTGGTCCCTGAGCCGCTGGCACGTGTGAGAGTATCTGTGTGTGGTGCACATGAGAGAGGCTGGTGTGGACGCCAGCCAGTGCTCTCTAGAACCACAGCCTTTTGCACTCTGCATGCGTGCTACATGACTGGGGTCTGAGTCACACTCCACACCCTCCCTTGAGAGAGGTCCATGCAGGCTCTAGCCAGTGCTCTCCAGGACCCAGAGAGTCTGAACACTCCCAGCCTAGACCAGCATGAAAATCTTGGTGTGCTATCTTTGGTTAGGACCTCTCCCAGGTCTGGACCTGCCCAGACAGCCATGGTGGAGGCAGCGCTGGAAGCCAGCTCCCTGGAGTTGTACTTCTCATGGTTTTGGGTACAAGTAGGAGTTCCTGTGACACCTGAGACTGTGACCAGGGACGTTTTGCCAGTGGCTGAGGGGGAATTTATGTGCTCTGGAGCACCCAGAAGGAACAGATTGAGGTTTCTCTCTGAGATGGAGGTCTGGGTGCAGTTTGCTTTCCTCTAAACCTCCAAAGAACCACCAAAAGCCACCGGGGGGGGGGGGACTTCCAGAGAACAAAAGCCTGAAAAACCAGTTTCCTCAGAGCCCAGCCACTTGATAGAGGGCAGGAGGACTCAAATCTAGTAAGACTGTCTGAAAAACCACGCGGCAGGCCTCTCTCCTAGAAAGCCAGCCAAAACAAAGCAAAGCAAAACAAAACAAAACAAAAACCAAGAGGACAACCACCACAACTTCATAGATACAACTTCCATTTTTAATTTGTTCCTACTCTCGTTCTTTTCAAAAATTTATATAATTTTTAGCCTATTTACCATCAAAATGAGATGTTCAGTACAACAAATTCCATAATAATCTTTTAACTTGAACTTTTTAAACACATATAACTGTTTTTCTTTTGCTTTTCTATTTTTTATTTTTAATTTAATTTTTTAAAATATTCATATAGAGATAAGCTTCAAGGTAATCCCCTTTCCCCAATCAATGTTATCCCTATATATAAACCAGTTTTAATCCCTCTTTATCTCAGGAAAGTTGAGTCCTTTAACAAAGATATCAAGATACATCCAGGAAGAATAAAAGTAGCCTTCCTCATCCACACTGAGAATTTATAACCCCCCCCCCCGTCTTTTTCTTCTGTCAGTGTTTCTGTGTATTTGTTTTTGTTCTGATAGTATATAAATCTTATACTTGGGGTTCATTTTGGCTCAGTTCTTTTTTTTTTTTTCTTGTCATTTACTTTTGTCAATCTTTTTGTCTGTTTTTGTTTGTATACTTTATAAATCTTACCTTTTGGGCCCATTTGGGCTGGTATTCTCTTTTATTTTTTTTCCTGTATCTCTCTCTTTTGTTCTTTTTTCTTTCTTTTTGGTGGGGACTCCCCATTGCTCAGAAGTGTTCCAGAGTGCACCTTGCCTGCACCATGGTTGATACATTCAGCTACACATACCTTCAGCCATCTCTCACCAAAATGGCTAGGAGGAGGAATGCCCAACAGAGAAAAATTCAGAGACTGTGCCCTTTCCATCAGAGCTATTGGATATAGACATAAACAGTATGTTGGAAAAGGAATTCAGACTAACAATTATCCAGGCAATGGCTAGGTTGGAGAAAGCCTTTAATGACAAAATGGAATTGATTGGGGCAGAAGTGAAAGTCACCAGGGATGATATTAACAATGCTCACAAGATAGAGTTCCAATCTAATCTAAATTCTCTAGCAGCTAGGGTAACTGAGACAGAAGATAGAATTAAGGATCTACAGGACAAACTGATAGAGAAAAAGGATCAGGAGGAAGCCTGGAACAAACAGCTTAGAAGCCATGAAAACAGAATTAGGGAAATAAATGATGCCATGAAATGTTCCAACGTCAGAATTATTGGAGTCCCTGAGGGGTAGGAGAAAGACAGAAGACTAGAGGATATAGTTGAACAAATTCTCCATTAAAATTTTCCCAATCTGGTGAATGGAACAAGTGTTTGTGTCCTAGAGACAGAAAGATCCACCCCAAGTTCATAGAATCTATAAAGACCTTGAGATGCCTGATTGTGAAAATGATGAATCATAACTTTAGACAGGAGCTCTTGAAAGCAGCTAGGGGGAAGAGATTCTTTACGTATGGAGGAAAGCCCATCAGAATAATGTCAGACCTGTCCATAGAAACCTGGTAAGCCATAAAGGGCTGGCAAAATGTATTCATGGCACTAAATGAGAAGAACATGCAGCCAAGAATACTTTATCCAGCAATACTGACATTCAAAATGGATGGAGAGATAAAGAGCTTCCAAGACCGGCAAGGTTTAAAAGAGTATGTAACAACCAAGCCGGCACTACAAGAAATATTATGGGAGGGTTCTATAAAAGAAGAAAAAAACCAAGAATATCATTGAACAGAAATTTATGGAGACAATGTATAGAAACAAAGACTTCACAGGTAACACGATGTCAATAAAAACATATCTCTTAATAATCACTTTCAACGTGAATGGCCTAAATGAGCCATAAAATGGCACAGAGTTGCAGATTGGATAAAACAACAAGATCCACCCATTTGTCTACAAGACACCCATTTTGAACCTAAGGATACATCCAGACTGGAAAGTGAAGGGATGGAGAAGCATCTTTCATGCCAATGGTCCTCAAAAGAAGGCTGGGGTAGCGATTCTTATATCAGATAAATTAGATTTTCAACTAAAGACTGTAGTTAGAGGTACAGAAGGCCACTACATCATTCATAAAAGGTCTATCCACCAAGAAGATCTAACAATTGTACATATTTATACCCCCAATATGGAAGAAGCCAACTACATAAGACAACTGTTAATCAAGATAAGGAGTCATATTGATATGAATACATTAATAGTAGGGGACCTTAATATGCCACTCTCAGTAATATACAGATCATTCAAGCAGAAAATCAATAAAGAAACAAGAACATTGAATGACACATTGGACCAGATGGACCTCATTGATATATACAGAACATTCCACCCTAAAACAACAGAATACTCATTCTTCTTGAGTGCACATGGAGCCTTCTCCAGAATAGACCACATACTGGGTCAAAAATCAGGGCTCAACCAATACCAAAAGATTGAGATTATTCCCTGCATATTTTCAGATCACACTTTTTAAAAAATCCAGAATATACCAGCTGTCTTTACACCTTAAAGAACTGGAGAATCAACAACAAATTAAGCCAACTCCGCACAAAAGAAGGGAAATAATTAAGATAAGAGCAGAGATCAATGAGATAAAAACTAGAGATACAGCAGAACGCATCAACGAAACTAGAAGCTGGTTTCTTGAAAGAATAAGATTCATAAACCATTGGCCAAACTAATCCAAAAGAGAAGAGAGAAGAGCCAAATTAATAAAATTATGAATGAAAAGGGAGATATCACAACTAACACCAAGGAAAAAGAAACAATCATCAGAAATTATTACCAACAGTTATATGCCAAAAAGTTAAGCAACCTAGATGAAATGGATGCATTCCTAGAAAACTATAAACTTCCAATACTGAATCAGGAAGAAATTGACAGCCCGAATAGACCAATATCTAGTAACGAGATTGAAGCAGTGATCAAAAAACTCCCAAAAAACAAGAGCCCAGGACCTGACGGATTCCCTGGGGAATTCTACCAAACTTTCAAAGAAGAAATGATACCTATTCTCCTGAAGCAGTTTCAAAAAATTGAAGCAGAAGGAAAACTTCCAGACTCTTTTTATGAAGCCAACATTACCCTGATCCCCAAACCAGGCACAGACCCCACCAAAAAGGAGAATTTCAGACCAATATCTGGATGAATACAGAAGCTAAGATTCTCAACAAGATTATAGCTAATAGGATCCAACAGTACATTAAAAAGATTATCCACCATGACCAGGTGGGATTTATCCCTAGGTTGCGAGGGTGGTTCAACATTCACAAATCAATCAATGTGACAGAACAAATCAATAAGAGAAGAGAGAAGAACCACATGGTCTGCTCCATTGATGCAGAAAAAGCATTTGACAAAATCCAGCATCTGTTCCTGATTAAAACGCTTCAGAGTATAAGGATAGAGGGAACATTCCTCAACTTCATAAAATCTATGAAAAACCCACAGCAAATATCATCCTCAATGGGAAAAAGCTGACAGCCTTCCCTCTGAGATCAGGAATATGACAAGGATGCCCAATCTCACCACTCTTGTTCAGCATAGTATTAGAAGTCCTAACAACAGCAATCAGACAACAAAAAAATAAAAGGTATTCAAATTGTCTATGAGGAAGTCAAACTCTCTCTCTTCGCAGATGACATGATACTTTATATGAAAAACCCAAAAGACTCCACCCCCAAACTACTAGAACTCATTCAGTAATTCAGTAATGTGGCAGGATACAAAATCAATGTACAGAAATCAGTTGCTTTCTTATACACTAACAATGAAAGTACAGAAAGGGGAATTAGAGAACCAGTTCCATTTACTATAGCACCAAGAACCATAAGATACCTGGAATAAACCTAACCAAAGAAGTAAAGGATCTGTACTCCAGGAACTACAGAACACTCATGAAAGAAATTGAAGAAGACACAAAAAGATGGAAGACTGTTCCATGCTCATGGATTGGATGAATAAACATTATTAAAATGTCTATACTGCCTAGAGCAATCTATACTTTCAATGCCATTCCGATCAAAATTCCACTGTCATTTTTCAAAGAGCTGGAGCAAACAATCCTAAAATTTGTATGGAATCAGAAGGGATCCTGAATTGCTAAGGAAATGTTGAAAAAGAAAAACAAAACTGGGGGCATCACTTTGCCTGATTTCAAGCTTTACTACAAAGCTGTGATAACCAAGACAGCATGGTACTGGCATAAAAATAGACAAATAGACCAGTGGAACAGAGTAGAGAGCCCAGATATGGACCTGCAACTCTATGGTCAAATAATCTTCGACAAAGCAGGAAAAAATATACAGTGGAAAAAAGACAGTCTCTTCAATAAATGGTGCTGGGAAAATTGGACAGCTATGTGTAGAAGAATGAAACTTGGACATTCTCTTGCACCATACACAAAGATAAATTTGCAATGGATAAAAGACCTGAACGTGAGGCAGGAATCCATCAGAATCCTAGCGGAGAACATAGGAAGTAACCTCTTCGACAATGGCCACAGCAACTTCTTTCAAGATATGTCTCCAAGGCAAAGGAAACAAAAGCAAAAATGATTTTTTGGGACTTCATCAAGATCAAAAGTTTCTGCCCAGCAAAGGAAACAGTCAACAAAACAAAGAGGCAGCCCACAGAATGGGAGAAGATAATCGCAAATGACAGTACAGACAAAGGGCTGATATCCAGGATCTATAAAGAACTTCTCAAACTCAATAATAACAGATAATAACACACAAAACAGATAATCATGTCAAAAAATGGGCAGAAGACATTAACAGACACTTCTCCAATGAAGACATACAAATGGCTAACAGACACATGAAAAAATGGTCATCAGCACTAGCCATCAGGGAGATTCAAATCAAAACCACATTGGGATACCACCTTACACCAGTTAGAATGGCCAAAATTAGCAAGACAGGAAACAACGTGTGTTGGAGAGGATGTGGAGAAAGGGGAACCCTCTTACACTGTTGGTGGGAATGCAAGTTGGTGCAGCCACTTTGGAGAACAGTGTGGAGATTTCTTAAGGAATTAAAAATAGAGTTTCCCTATGACCCTGCAATTGCACTACTGTGTATTTACCCCAAAGATACAGTTGTAGTGAAAAGAATGGCCATCTGTACCCCAGTGTTCATAGCAGCAATGGCCACAGTCACCAAACTGTGGAAAGAAGCAAGATGCCCTTCAACGGATGAATGGATAAGGAAGATGTGGTCCATATACACTATGGTGTATTATGCCTCCATCAGAAAGGATGAATACCCAACTTTTGTATCAACATGGATGGGACTGGAAGAGATTATGCTGAGTGAATAAGTCAAGCACAGAGATCCAATTATCTTATGGTTTCGTTTATTTGTGGAGCATAGGAAATAACACAGAGGCCATGGGGAGATGGAGAGGAGAAGGGAGTTGGGGGAAATTGGAGGGGGTGATGAACCATGAGAGACTGTGAACTCTGAAAATCAATCTGAGGGTTTTGAAGGGTTGGGGGTGGGAGTTTGGGTGAGCCTGGTGGTGGGTATAATGGAAGGCATGTATTGCATGGAACACTGGGTGTGGTGCATAAAAAATGAATTCTGGAACACTGAAAAGAAATTAAAATATTAAAAAAACATATAAAATGTCTCATTTTATGAGACATCTAAAAGAATCAAAGCCACGACTACAGGTCTATCTTAAACTCCAAATCTGAGAACAATTTTAATGTATTTTGACTTTATAATATTCTATATTGAAACAAAGAAAATCCCAAATGCTCATTTTTTGTAAGATTAAAATTTTAGGTAGGGTTTTTCCTTTAAAAAAACACGAAAACAACAACAACAACAAAAAAACACCACAACCAAATACAAAACTTTTTTTCTGCATTTTAGAGCACTGGTTATTATATGTGTTTTCCTTACAAAACCTTTTGACTTTATAAATTGTGTACAGTTGGATTTTAACCAGTCAGCTGCTTGAAAATTTATGCAAATAAATAAAAATATGAAAATAAAAAAATCACTGTTCAATAATAAGGAATTGCACTTTATTTTTTTAATTACTGATTTTTAAGAACTTGTTTATGTATTTTAAAAATATTTATTTATTTATTCACTTACTTAAGATTTTATTTATTTGAGAGAGAGACACAGAGAGAGAGAGAGAGAGAGAGAGAACATGGGCAGGTTGAGGGGCAAAGGGAGAAGCAGACTCCCCGTTGAGCAGGGAGCCTGACGAGGGACTCTATCCTGGGACCCCGGGATCATGACCCAAGTCAAAGACAGATGCTCAACCGACTGAGTCACCCAGTTGCCCAAGAGTTGCACTTCATTTTGAATCAGAAAACCTAAATTCAGTTCAATAATTAAAATGTCTATTCATATGTATTAATGAAAAGTTTCTTTTTGGGGTACCTGGGGGGCTCAGTTTGTTAAGTATCTGACTCTTGGTTCTGACTCAGGTTGTGATCTCAGGGTGATGAGATGAACTTGCCCAGTGACTCTGTGCTCAATGGGGAGTCTGCTTGAAGATTCTCTCCCTCTACCCCTGCCCCCACACATGCACATGTGTGCTCACTCTCTCTGGATCTGTAAGCTAAATAAATAAATCTTTAGGAAGAAAGAATCAAAATAAAACAAACAAACAAACAAAAAAACCCAAATTCTTTCTTGATTTAAGATGGAGGCCTCTCTTATCCCTCAGTGTAGAATTTTGCAGGTCTAAAAACTGTAGCTGAAAGCAGGACATGGTTGAATTTTGCGTATCAAATATTTGGGCTTATGTTACTTGAAGAAGCGAGGATTGTGGGGAGGAGATATGGGAAAAGAATCGTTCTTTCCTGATGAATGTCAAGGTGAGCTGGCATTAGTTCCCTCTGAACTTAGCAGATGCTTAAAGATGACATTTTAGGTACTACCTGTTGTCTTCCAATTGCCAAGCACTCAGTTTTCATCCCTTCTAAACCAGTGGGAGGTCATCTAAAGTGGTCATCTAAAGATTAACAATCTTTTTGTCTACTACCTTCTTTTCAAATATATATATGTAGGGATCTGATATCCTTCTTTGTAATGCATCTATTATGTTAAGGTCTCAGCATCATCCACTTCTGACATCCTGTTCCATAAATACTTGATTACACCTCTAACTTGTTAGTGTTGTTGCATTTGTTTTATCTCTCCCCTGAGGATAGACTCAGAAAGTGTCACTGCCTTAGATGTCAATGGGTACTTTAAGCCTCATAAGATAAATTGGAAAGTAATTTTTCAGAAAGTTGAACCAATTTATAATTCACTAATCATGCTCGAAAGTGTACCTATTAGTAAATCCTAGCCTCCAACATTTCATTTTTATTCTTTTGTTGATTCCATGAGTGAGAAAAATGAATTGTCTGGATGCTTTAATTTATACGAGTTTAATTATTAGCAAGCTTGATCTTTTGTGCGTATGTCTACCAGATGTCTGTCTTCTCTCAAATTTTATCTATCCATGTCACTTATCCATTTGCTGAGAATGCAGTTTTGCTCAATGCTTTAAATACATACATGCAAAGTAATGTAAGTACAGTATAACTAGCAGGCATAATGTTTAATATAATTAGTAATTAAACTAGTCATGACAACATAAGAACTAAAGCATGGTCTACATATTTGGAGCCTATCTGGTGTGAAACTTCTGCTATAGCAAGATAATTTTTATTAACAATATTTTATAAATATTATAAGTTGTTGATTTTATTAAACATTTTTAATGTATAATTTTTCATTGTTAAGTTAAAAAATAAATATTGAGCAT
Organism: Meles meles; assembly: GCF_922984935.1. Classification (NCBI taxonomy): domain Eukaryota; kingdom Metazoa; phylum Chordata; class Mammalia; order Carnivora; family Mustelidae; genus Meles; species Meles meles. Next base: position 100,656,243 of record NC_060071.1, read on the forward strand.
GTTGTGTGCAAATGAATTGGAAATATAATTTATATCTTTGTAATTTCACTCTTACCATCCACAGTGTCTTTACATCTACTTAATCTGTAATATCTTTCTATAGTTCTATAGTATCTGTAATATCTTTCTGTAGTTTTCTTTGTTCATTCAGGTCCTTGATTTTTACTTAAGTTTGTATATATAGAATGTATCATTTATTGTTATAATAACTAATAGTTTTATACTTTTATATAGTATTTGTTGTATTTTTCTAGCTGTTTTATTCTGGTTTCAATTTGAAAGCAATTGATCTTTCCAACTATATTTAGTGATTGGCCAGCTGACTAAAATTTGTTTCATTTCTCTGTAATATGACTTTATCTCATTAGCTATTCATTTATTATTGTGTCTTGCCACATTATAATGGGTATGCTTTCTTGTTATAATATAATCTTATGCTGAATGAAATAGTTTGTATTCCCTATTAATATTGCTTATATTATTTAAGGTGTACTATTTTCAAAAAGCATCTGTCTCCTTTTATTATTGAATATTTTATTATTTTGGTTTTTATCAGAAATGGATGTTTATTTTTTAATGAATATATTTTCCATCTTTGTGCCAATCAGTTATCTGACATTCATCTAAAATGGTGTTGTTATATTAACTCTGTAACTTACTTTCTTGATGGTTTGAGTTCCTAAGGAATTACAGAAAATCATTGACAAGTCTTACTTTGTTTCTAGATTCTGACTCACACAAAGGTGGACCCAGGGTAGAGGATCAATCATCCATATTCTGGGAGATAGACCTTCAATATCTAATCTGACAGACACTGCAGAAGGTAAGAAGAACTTTTCTTTTTGTTCATTTTCAAGCATTTTTTTTTCTGTTTTGTAACACATAGGGATCTATAATTCTATTTTTTCTTCCATTATTATTGGTTTTGGAATTAGTAAAAATTTGGAATTACTAAAAATTCCCTCAGGTTATGGAAAAAGACTAATGTTATTCTGAATATACAAATAGACTTTTTCCAATGGGACTTGAGTACTCTCACAGAATAATTTTGATTATTGTTTTCTTTTGGAATTAATTTTCCCATTATCAAATTATATTTTTATTTGGGTAAAATAATAACAATAAGCGTATTTCATTTTAAATGTTTTATGTATTCATATTATTTCTCAACAAGTAAATTTGTAGGAAATGAATTATTGTGGTCACTATATAGCACTCAAGAGTGACAGAAATAATCATACAATAGGATGCCAGAAAATAACCAATTATTTTTATCCATTAGGATATTTCTGACTGTGAATAAAAGAAAAGTCAAAATTGCTTAAATTATAATAAAATGTAGTGTTTCATATAAAATGTAGAGCAAGCTTCTTGATTGATTGATCCAGTGACTCAAAAATAGTATTAAGACCCCAGATTCTGTCAGCCTCTCTGTCTATTGTCCATATTGTACATTTCCTCAGCTTCCTATTGTCCATATTGTACATATCCTCAGATATTTCTATATCTGGTTATACAAAGACTGTAATTTTCCAGGGATTACAGGTTGCCTAGTTCACATCTGACAGAAGAGAAATTGAGAACTCCTCATTCCCATTCCTTTCCATTAGTCTAATTATGCCAGCCAGCTCACATGCCCTACCAAACCAATAACCAGCACTCAGGGAAATCTTTGCACTGATTCTGTGTACTGGACCAGCCCTGGATTACTGGACTAGCAGTGAATCTGGGAGTGCTAGTGATTTTCAGTAATTGAGACCCACATAAAACCCTACTACTGCCAGAAAAAGGGAGAAACACAGATTACATTGGGATGTTGCATGTTGGGTGCTTCCCTAAACGTTATCATTCATTATCTTATATTCAAGGTATCTTTGTGTGTATGCCTATCTTCTCTTCCAGTGGAAACAAAACTTTTTAAAAGTAGGAACCAGGGGCGCCTGGGTGGCTCAGTGGGTTAAGCCGCTGCCTTCAGCTCAGGTCATGATCTCAGGGTCCTGGGATCGAGTCCCGCATCAGGCTCTCTGCTCAGCAGCGAGCCTGCTTCCCTCTCTCTCTCTCTGCCTGCCTCTCTACTTGTGATCTCTCTCTGTCAAATAAATTTAAAAAATCTTAAAAAAAAAAATGTTAAAAGTAGGAACCATTTTTTAGCTGTTAGTACCCTTTTAGGTCTTAAAGTGTTTTAAAATAGCGATTTCATGAACATTTGCTACGCGAAGTGCATAGTTTACTACTTCTCATTTTATTTATTTTTTTTAATATTTGGGAAATAGACCTCCTGGCTTTTTTTTTTTTTTTTTTGGTCATAATCATAGTTTCTTAATTTTTTGCTTTGAAATCTGCTTATTTATGGACACATTTTTCCATATGATTTTCGTAAACATGGTTCTATAGGTAAGTGACCTACTTACATTCATTTCTGTATATAATAGGTGTATGTAGTGTCTTTCATTCTATAAACTTTGCCCTGATGTTCTCTGTTACTTTCAAATGCCTTGATACCATTGGAAATATAATGTTTCTATACTTCTAAAACATTTGGTGTTTATGAGATTCTATATCGCTCATATAAAATCCTTAAGACAGAGTTGTGTTTTCTTTGAAATTGAAGTCATTTTCTCATGATGAAATTAAAAAATAGGATTTTTAAAATTTCTATGTGATGTGGAGTGCCTGGATAGCTCAGTATGTTAAGCGTCCAAATCTTGATTTCAGCCTAGGTCAGGATCTCAAGGTCATGAGATGGAGTCCCAAGTCAGGTGCTGTGCTGTGTGTGGAGCCTGCATAAAATCTCTCCTCCTGCAAAAAAAAAAAAAGGTTCTCTTTCTCCCTCTCCATCTGCCCACCCCCACTCTCTCAAATAAATACATGAATGAATGAACGAATGAATACAATTTACATATGATGTTAAACTAATTTGTAATAACATAGTTACTTCACTAAAATTGTATTTGTGAAGAAATATCCATTCTGTTTTCTACTGTGGAAAGTGGTGATCTACTTGTCTAAGGCTAGGGTTTATAGGATTCAATTAGAAATAGGTTATACTTAATGGCATGTTGGTACCTGTGTATTCTGTGAGGTAGAACATGGCAGAATTAATTAGGCATATACATTTTTACAGAATTTATAAGTCATTATGTTTAATTTTGCTATTATAAAATAAATTAATATAATCTCATAAATGTCCTTCAGTTTAATTCTTATCATTAATTTAATTTATAACAGATATATGTACACTATAAGAAGTTGATCATATAACAATTTACTCAATACTTATTAAGCATCAGCAGAAAATATCCTATATACCAAGTACCATGTCAAGCACTGGAGATAAAAGATGAATAAAACAGTCTCCATATTAAAGGAAATCAAAATCTACTAATGCAAATAAAAGTAGTGAAATAATCTCATAGAGTAGAGCCATTGCAAAGCTCTAATGATGTGGAAAACCTTTCTGAAACACAGAGAAATCTTTGTACAATTCTGGGGGAGTTAGGAAAGCTTTCCAGATGATAATACCTAAGTTGAAACTTAAATGTGTGTGGTTTTTTTTAAAATGATTAATATTCAATTCTTAAACTAAACAAACAAAAAAACTAAACAGATTTTGAGACACATGGCTATTCTGCAGGAGAAGCAGTGTAAAGTATGCTGGTGAAATCTTGTCACAATTAGACTACAGAGCAGGAGATGGGTTAATAGATTTTCATTTTGTACAAGAACTCAGAAGCAAAATTATTTCCTCATCCTCAAATTTGTTTTTTAGATAAAAAGTCAGACAGATTAATAAATATATGAAGTGTTAGAATCAGCCAGAAACAGAAAGGACATGAAAGTTCACAAATTCAAGGTGAATAAAACAAAGTATTGTAAAAAAAAAAAGAATTTTAGAGTGGAAGAATATTTCCTTTGAGGAGGAAAGAACCCCTAAAAGGAAGACAGAGCTGAAGAAGAAGAGGCCAATAAATACAAAATAAGTAACTCTTAAAATACCATTGGTTCAAGAAATAAAACAAAGATTATTCATATGTTACATACACTGCATACCAACTTTGTTTCCCTACTCTTATTAACTGTTGCATACTTGACCCAGAAAAGTTGTCTTTTGAGGTCAATTCCTGTATGCTACAATATTATTCATCTAAATGTTATTGTGCATCTGTTTTCCTAAAGTCTGCTCAAATTTATTTTTAAAATTAAAAAAAAAAACTATCTATTTTGGAGAGAGAGCAAAAGAGAAAATGTGTGTGCACAAGTGCAGAGAGGAACAGAGGAGGAGGGAGACAACCTCAAACAGATTCCCAGACAAGCTCAGAACCTGACCTGGAGTTCTAGGGGGAGCTGGAGACAGATCTTGATTCCATAACCCTGAGATCATGACCTGACCCAAAGAAGAGTCAGCCACTTAGCTGACTGAGCCACCCAGGTGCCCCAAGTCTGCTCAACTTTAAAGGTAGCAGGTTTGTTGATGTCCTGTAAAATATTTCATGTACTGATATGACAGCTCCTAATTTGTTATATGCTTAAGTTCTGGCTTTTTATTGTTGTTACCTTTGATAACTACTGTCTTTCATAATTTGCCTTGTACTTTGACTTATGTTTTCTAACTTTACCCCTAAAACATATTCAGAAATTATTAGAACAATTTCAAATAAATGTAGTGATTCATTGACTACATTATACTACCTCTTACGTAGATGATACAAGGAACTTTTCACCTCTGGAAATTTAAATATATTACTTATTATTTATAACCATGTTATCAACTAACCACACTTATCACATAACTACCATATGTTTATTAACTTTCTTCAGGCATGTGGTTCATATAACCCCACAATATAACTTTTTTGGGGGCTGAGTCTGGAAAGACCTAAGAAAATGGGATGGGTAGAATCAAGCTGAACTAAAAATGCTGATAGGAAAGGAGTAAATGAAAAGAATATTGAAAATTATATTCTTATTTTAAAGTAGAAGATTCTTTTTTGTTTAACTAAAATTAATTAATTTGAGAGCTCTGGTGATAATTCCAAAAGCGTACTTCTGAATGTTTTAAAATTTGGCAACATTGTTTGAATATAGGATTTCAACTTTTTTGAGTAATTCTCAGCTCTCAGTTGGATAGACATATATTGATATTATTATTAAAAGAGAAATTCTAATATTTAAAATTTTTACTTATTACAAAGAAAAAGCAGTGTCATAGAAATGACTGGGTTACTTTATTAAAAATATCCATATATAAATATTCTTAATATATTTTAACTATACATCTGATTGAGATGGAAACATCTGGTTTATTTTTTTGTCAGAATGACAATTTATAATTTTAAATTATTTAGCTGGCATTAGAAACAAATATGAGATATTTTGATAATAAAATAAGTAACTTTACACAGGATCAGATAAACAGAGCTTTAAGGGAAGTAAAGATTTTCAAGGATTTTAACAGCAGGTGAACTCTTATCCTTTACCATTATAAAATCCCAAGAAGGAAAAACATGTTCTGTTCTATGCCAGTCATTACAATGGTCAATAAATTAAACTCTATTGCCTGTACTATCATGGGAGAAATTCACAAAATAAAAAAAGAAATCAACAGAAATGCATGAAATTGTTTCTTTCTCTTTTTTTTGACATTTTTTTTTCAATTTTTTATTTAAATTCTAGTTAGTTAACATATAATGTAATATTGGTTTCAGGAGTAGAATTTAGTGATTCATCACATATATAATACCCAGTGCTAAACACAAGTGTGCTCCTAATATCCATTCATGAAACTGTTTCTAAATAGCTGTCCATTAACCCACCTTGTTTTTTCAAATATCCTTGAGGAGAACAATTAATGTAAGGAGTTAGTTCCTTTATTTGTAGTATAGTATAAATTATAACACCTATAGCATGCAGTTCTGTGAAGATTAAATGGAATAATCCTCTATATCTCAAAGAACTTAACATATTTCCTGGAAAATAACTAGGTATTACTATTATTATTCCAAAATATTTACCATATGTATGTGTGCATGTATGAGTGTGTGTATTTATAAACATAGAAATGCTGGGGCACCTGGGGGGGGCTGACTCAGTTAAGCTTCTGCCTTCAACTCAGGTCATGATCCCAGTGTCTTGATATCTAGCCCCACAGGGAGTATGGTCAGCAAGTGGCCTGCGTCTCCCTCCCTCTGCTCTTGTGCTTTCTCTATCCCTCTCAAATAAATAAAATTAAATCTTAAAAAAAATTCAAAATAAAACAGAAATGTTGCCGCCTTGTTTTGACATGTATATTTATAGACATATTTAAATGGAAAAAACTTAAATTTGGGTTGCATATGCTAGGAGTAAAACTCTTCAGCTTGATTAAACCAAAGACTCAGTACCATTAAGATGTTTTAAAAGAATTATAGGCTAAGGCATCTGAAATAGCAGCCATGTTTACAAAGCTAATCGGGGTCAATGCTTACAATACGATGTTTTGCACTGAACAATGATAAGGTAAATTTTAATTTTGTAATGAAAAACAGTTATTGATAACAGGGGTTTTACAACACTTAAGTGATAGTAATCTCAAAATAATTAGATTTGAAATCAAAAGATGGAGATGAAAAATGTTATTAGTAAGATAAAAATGCAAATGGTAGAAAGTGCAATGTTTTTGTATTAAAGAAACTGTAAAGGTTAATTGGGAGCAAGAACTGAAGAAAAACTATTAATGAGAATTTGGAAATATTCAGAACATTGCTGCAAAACATAGAATGTGAGTCTAATGCCTAAGTCTACTAAAATTCACATGTAGATCTCTTCCCTGATAATAAGCTTTGTGAATATCTCACAAGCATTTATAATATGCATTTTTTTATGGAGAAAGTTAAGAATTTAATAATAGACACTTGAAAATTTAGAGCCCCCCAAAATCATTTTGAATGAGTAAGCATTTGATGAGGATTGACCATAGGTACCTATCTTTGGTAAGATTAGATTACATTTCTAATACATATTTATCCAAACCTATATAAAGAATTAAAATTCCTTGCTTTATCTTTTATAGAAATGTTTATAAACATTGGGCTCTCACACATCCATATGACAGGAGAAAGCACTCTCAGGCTTTAGCCCTTCCAGAGGAATATCTAGTATTAGCTTTCCAGCTCACCAGAAAAAATGAGTCAGAGAGTAAGGACTAAAATATGTCTTTTAATTATTTTTCTTAGATTCTTAAATTCACTCTTCCTTGAAAAACTAAAAATTGTTTTGGTTAAATACTATACTCTGATAAAAAAAAAAGATCTGTATTTCATTGATTCACCTAGCTAAACTGTGATTATATTTCTGTATGCATTTTATTATTTATCAAATCAGTCACAAGTAAAATAGTCTTATTTTCCCTGTAATTTTATAAGCTTTGTGGCTTTCAGTAGAAAATGTAAAAAATGAACCAGCTATTATAATTCTCTATTAGCCTTATTTTTCTTCAGTGCTAAATAAGTGATAGGAATTGTTTTCTACAATATAAAATGCATTATTTTGTTGTACTAATAGGCTACCAACAGGATATATGATTATAAAGCTAAAGGAACTAAATTGATGGTTGAATGCTAATTTTCTGAAACAATGTATATCCATATTTAGGAAAAATTTGATTTAAATGAATTATAACTGGCTCAATAATCACTCTGAATTTATAGATAAATTTTAATATTTCTTGTATCCTGATGATGTTTTCATTCATTTGAATAATTTTTGATTGAAGAGGAATTGACCTCAATTTTACTATTTGACTTCTCTTAAAAGTTCCAAGCCCTATCTTTGACAGTTGCCAGTCATGTGCCTTAGAAAGACACTTTCTAAATCATTATTAAAATTTCCAACATATTGACACGCTGACATAAATTTCTGGCTCAATTTTGAAATTATAAAAGATTATTGTTCTTAAATTTCCTTTTAAACATTTTTTTTTAAGATTTTATTTATTTATTTGACAGAGATCTCAAGTAGGCAGAGAGGCAGACAGAGAGAGAGGAGGAAGCAGGCTCCCCGCTGAGTGAAGAGCCCAATGCGGGGCTCGATTCCAGGACCCCCGGACCATGAACCCAGCCAAAGGCAGAGGCCTAACCCACAGAGCCACCCAGGCACCTCCCTTTTAAACATTTTTAATTGTGATATTTTGCATCAAGTTAAAAGTATGAATACCCTAAGACCCACTGATTTCATTCTTAGGTAGTATTATACAACAGGATACAAGTACAAGTATTGATAACAGTACTACTTGTAATTGACTGACATTGGATACTATTCGTATGCATAGTTCTTCAATTCTACACAATAATAGAAGTCACCAAATTAGAGATAAGTAGGATAACATGTGCAAATCTCTAACAGTATTTTAACGTAGTTTTTGTCTATAAAATTAATGATGTTGGACAAATACAATAATTGATGACACTTTTACAAAATCATAGAGCACGATTACAAAAAAGCAAAGTGATTTCCAATTAGATCAACATGTGTATTTAGACAGACTGTATACCTAAGAGGTGTGCATTAAATGTCCTATTATAAAGATTTTAGAACTATTAAAAATGATTTAAAATCCTACAGTTATACTAAGAAGGAAATAGAAACTTAGTCTTCTTATTTGCAGTTAGAAAAATTGGAACTATTGATTTTACAAACATGCTTTCCTTTCTGGTCTTTGAAAAGGTATTGCCTGTAGCTGGTATGCTCTGACATTCTTTCTGATTTAGTTCAAATGTTATCTTTTTCATGGAATTCTTTATTTATTAAAAGTCTATTGGGCTCACAATTATATTTTGTTAAAATAAGTCTTACCACTTATGTTAATGGTATGTTAGAAACCTGCATCCATAGAATTCAATGTAACATCTATTTTGAAGTTTCTGCATTGAATCACATCACATTAGTAGTAGCAAAACCACAGTTCTCTTAGGATATTGAATTTGAATTGATCATCAGACTAATAGGAGAGAAAATAATTCTTAAAATATAAAATTCATAATTGCTGCACATTTTTAGCATGTGAAAAATAGGACTAAAAATTCCTAATTTTATTTAGTTCCAGAATTTTTCAAGTGAGTATAAAGATGTATCTCTAAAATCAGGGACTTGCTTTGCAGAAGGCAATTTTTCTTCCCCCAAAATAATTTATGAAGAGGTACACAGTAATTTCCCCAAATTTACAAGTATCCTGAGGTTTAACTAGTCGATCTTTCCTGCAGAAGTTGAAGTAACCCATGGAACGACCAAATAGTCAGCAGTCTAAGTCTTAAATCACACACAGGGTCAAACAACATTTACATGCGTTATTATCTGCATTATTCTAGAGCCTGGAGGCTACAGGCAGAGGACCTTCAATCTTGTTGGGTGGCAACTCATAATATTCCCCACTGATCTTGACATTTCTCAGTCTATACACAAGCTTTTCTTCTATCTTCAAGATGGAGCAATGTGTTAGAATAGTTCTCAACTGGACACCCCTTTATCCTAGTCCCTCTTCAGGGTGCTCATCTCTTCCTTTTAAGCTCATTCCTCTATCTGTCACAATAGAACTGGAAAGTCCATCAAGAGCTTTAGAAAACAAAAAAGTACAACCTCTTCAGGTAGTGAGAAGGGACACAGTCATTACAAACTCAGGGACAGATAGTCCCTCCCTGTAAATATGCAGAAATCATTATATAACTTTTTTTTAAAATTATTCAGTTCTCCATTACCTACCTTCCATTGCTGACTTACTATACATCTCTTCCAGATTAGGTGTTGACAATGTCAACAAGAGTAGATAAAAGTTCTCCATGCCCTGGCTGCTAATTAAGCTTCGGAGGGGTGACCCGCTATAAACTCTCTCAGTGTTATTAAGTGATTCTTTGCAACATCATTTAAAAGTTATTTACCTTTGCAGGACTACTCCATAATTAAAAAAAAAAAACTACATGCTAAGTGGTTCTATAAGGTTGAGATTGGCTGGGTTATGGACATTGGGGAGGGTATGTGCTATGGTAAGTGCTGTGAATTGTGTAAGACTGATGATTCACAGACCTGCACCTCTGAAGCAAATAACACATTATATGTTAATAAAAAAAATATATATATATATAAAATGAAATAGATAATAGAAATCCAAAAGACATTTTTTAACATTATTAATTTTTTCTTTTTTAAATTTTAAGCTCTAGAATTTTAGATAATAAACTATAAAAAAATAGATAGGTGTGAAATAAATATCTATGTATCCAGACATAATAAACAAATAGTAATAGTTTTACAGTTTTCCTTATAATTCTTTCTTTGATTTTTTTTTTATGTGATAGAAATAAAACTTCACAGATGAGGTCAAAGACCTAATTTTTACCTGCCTCCCTCCCCAAGTCATTCACTTCCTTTTTTCTATACAAAAAAAAAAGTACCATATATTTGCTATATATTTTTCAGTCCTTTCTATAAATTTTACTTTATATAAATGGGTCCATGAAGAATATACTAGTTTTTTTTTTTTTTTTTGAGTCTCTCTGTTTAATCTCCCCTGTGATCAGATAATTACATGATGTCCATTTCACTATTACAAATAACACTGGTGAACATCTTTTTTACACTAGTCTTTGCCTGAATGTGGGGGTAACTAAGGATAGCTCCTTTCAAGGAGACCAAACATGAACAGACCAAAAGAACAGACCAAAGAAATCCTGCATGTCACACTCTTTTCTTTCCCTTCCTTCTCTGCTGGAGCCACACCTTCTCTCGTGGATGAGATTGTTGCTACTAGAACATCTAATTTACTTAATTGCCATTATACTGTGAATTGTGTGAAATGTCTTTTCTCTTTTTTCTTTTTTTAAAAAGATTTTATTTATTTATTTGACCGAGAGAAACAGCAAGAGAGGGAACACTTAAGAGTCAACCCAGAGCCTTGTGTAATAAATGTGCATTTTGTGAAGATGAAATTTAAAAAGTTAAAGAGAACATCCAAGAGGGTCTATAAATGAAATTTAAAGTACTAAAAGTAAGTAAACTAAAACATGAATAAAATAAAAATATTAAATGCAAATGAACTAGAATAAGAATAACTTCAGTCATTTCATCAGTAGCACTGGATATTAGAGAACAATGGATTGAGGCTTTTAATTTTCAGCAAGAAAACTATTTTCTACTGAGAATTCTGTCCAAAATGAAACAATTAATTGTAAAGGAAGAATAAAGGCATTTTCAGTCATGTAATATTCACTAAGCTCACCATGCCTGAACCTTTACTAAGGATTTGATTGGAACATTTATTCACAACAAAATAAGTCACTAAACCAAAAAAGAAGATACGAGAACAAACTTTGGATCCAACCTAGAAAAAAATAAAGGGAAGCTCTAAAACCATATGTAAACAGCAGCTTTTGAAAAGGAATGGTATGATGAGAATTTAGAAAAACCTGAATTTAGGATAATGAGAATTAACAGATAATGAAAATGGAAATTTACTTGAACTTGATGCAGTGCATAGTCTTTGTTGAATAATGTGGGTCTTCAGAATTCGGGTGACAGTAGAACAAAATACGATTATACTTTGGAACTACCTTGGAACTTACCTTGGAACTACCTTAAAAAATCTTATTTATGTGGTCAAAATTATCCATATAATGTTATTACTTTTAAGCTTTTAGAATCAATCTCAGACAACTATGTTTATAAAAAGAGGATATGAAAGTAAAGGGATTTGTGACCATTTAGGAGATGAAAAAATGTGAGAAGTACAGGAAAGGAAGAAGGTGATAATGTTCTCCTTTAATAACGTAGAGTCAAAAGATAGTGTTTGTGGTTTATAGAACAAGAAATGTTTGAAGTTACTTAAAGTGGTAGAGGTAATTATTTTTTTTAAATATTTTATTTATTTGACAGAGAGAAATCACAACTAGGCAGAGAGGCAGGCAGAGAGAGAGGAGGAAGCAGGCTCCCCACGGAGCAGAGAGCCTGATGTGGGGCTGGATCCCAGGACCCTGGGATCATGACCTGAGCCAAAGGCAGAGGCTTTAACCCACTGAGTCACCCAGGCACCCCGGTAGAGGTAATTAGAAGAGGGACTAGGGATACCTGTATAACTATTAGGGGAGGTAGACATAGAGAGTTTAAGTCCTGTTTTTCTTCATCAGCATCTGCATCATAACTCTGATGTAGATTAGCTAATTTTGGAGTCCTTATAGCAGCAGATCCATCCTATCTCTATTTAGTAGGGAGCTTGGAAAGCCCAACTTCAAACTCCCATCTGCCTAAATAAGATGGTGCAATATTAAGATAATATAGTGGGAAGGTGGCCTGCAGTCACTTGGGAGGGTTCTGGAGAGATCTGTGTTGGTATCCTATAGCTGCTATAACCAATTGCCACATACTTAGTGGTTTAAAACAACATAGTTATTATCTTAAAATTCTCAAATTCAGATGCCTGAAATATGTTTCACTTTATTAAAATCAGGGTGTCAGTAGGTATACATTTGTTCTGGAGGCTCTCAGGGGAATCTATTTTGTTACCTTTTCTGCATTTTCTGGATTGTTTAGCTCTTGGATCCTTCCTCTATCTTTAAAACCAACAGAATAACATTTCACATCTCTTTCTTTCTTCTCTCTGTTTCCACTTAAAAGGATCCATGTCATTACACTGGATTCACAAAGATCATCCAGGATAATCTCTCCATCTCAAATTTGTGCCACATCTACAAAGTCCCTTTTACCATGTAAGGTAACATCTTCACAGATTCAAGGGATTAGAGTATGGACATCTCTGGGAGACAATTTTCCCTGCTAAGGAGCCAAGGCTAAAAGTCCATTCTTTACTAATTGTCTTTACATTTCTATTGTAACTCCTTCCCAGGAAGCATAGTTCTCTGACAGGATTGCTTTCCAGCCACCTCCACAATGTCCCCCTCCTTTAATTCCTAGAATCTAAAAGGGAGATTTCTCAGATGTCATTTGCTCCATCTTCCTGTCTTCACCATTACTGTTGAGTCATTATGATGAATAGGCATATTTTCTTTATGCATTTGGAGAACCCTATATTGTCATGTTAAAGAAAGAATGAAAAAGTAACAAGAAAGATGTTAAATAAATTTAGAATGTTTTTTAAGATAATTGCATGGATCTCAAGATAAGAGTCTTTTTTAAATAATCCTATTTGGCAGATAAAGAGCTGATTTTTACCTTACTCTTTCTCTTTACTATCTTTTCTGCAAAAAATCCTCATCTTCTCTATGTGGGTAGATGTCTCTCACTTAATAGGGGGAAGGTTAGATACTCAAGAGGCAGAAAAAAAATTTACAAAAATATCCAAATAGTAATGTTAGAAAGTCATTTTCATTTATTATATAATGAGTAGTGGCAAATGTGAAAAAAATATTATTGCTTTGATGTTACTTATTAGAAGTGTCAAAACAAAACAAAACAAAACAAAACAAAACAAAAACACAGTGATTTAAATTCTCCAGAGTTGTAGGGAAAGGGAAGAGAACTTCTGTATTATTTGATTACTTATCTATATATGTATATGATTTAGATAGGAGAGAAAAAGTTGAGAAAAATCCTAATAAAGTCCTGGGTGAATTTTTAAGAAAATTGGTTTGGATAAAAGTGGAAGTTAAACTTTCTTATTTACAAATATTCAATTAAGGGAATATTTGTACAAAGCAGAAAATGTTTCTCCATCTATGTAAATGTAGCACTATGGGATACACCTTAAGAAAACAGATCTCTTTATGCTAATTCATAAAATGTGCTACTTTTAGGGCACCTGGGGGGCTCAGTCCATTGAGAGGCAGAGCATCCTTCACTTGGTTTCAGCTCAGGTTCTGATCTCAGGGTTCTGGGATCCAGCCCTGTGTCTGGCTCCAAACTCAGTGGGGAGTCTGGTGGAGATTCTCTCTCTTCTTCTCCCTCTGTCTCTCCACCTCCACCCCCTGTACTCTCTCTCTTTCTCTAAAATAAATAAATCTTTTTTTAAAAAAAGTGCTACCTTCTCTGGGCAGATGCAGTCATATGCATGAGCTCATAGCCTGCCAAGCAAAATGTCGGCTAACTTTTATCCTTCATGGGCCATCAGCTGGAAACCCTCCTAAAATCTACAGTCAACAAAACCATTCCTGCATAGATGATTCAATTGTCCAATAATCATAGTTATATTACTGCAAATTGCAGGAAAAATGCAATATATGGAGCTTCAGAATTCAAATTGTTGGTATTTACATTTACCATAGTTGAGTTTCGATATAAAAACATTTACAGTTTCATTGGAATTTCTGCTGTTTTCAAAAGTTTCATTGTTGTAGAGCCAATAGCAACATTGCATTTTTTTCTTACTTCTTTAAAGTCAGTTTTGCACCAACAACAAAGTAGCATATCTCCGGGCAAAGGGATGGTCCTTTTACTGTGGAGAATTTGAGAATAGTCAAATCAACTATAAATCACTTTGCTTTTTATGATGACCATGAACTGGAGTTTTTTTTTTTTTTTTTTTTTTTGGAACTGGACATTCTAAATAACATCCCTGAGAAAATACTGTTCCCTGAAAAGAATAATATTTTATTCAAATTATAATTACAATTGCTACAGTTACTATTGATTTTAAGTGGTATATAAAAAATATCAAAGTAGTTTAATTCTTAAAACTTAATTTATTATCAATTTATTTATTATCGTTTTATATTTCATTTATTTTATTTTTTATATTTAATGTCACATGTTACCTACTAAGAAATTTTGCTTCTTATGTGAAAGGTAATATTCATAGTTATACATATATTTAGTTCCTGACATGCAGATTCAGCTACCTGCATTCATTTCCAGAGCACATTTTGAATGATTCCAGCTTGATTCTAATACGTTTTGTATCATCAACTGCAATAGGACTACATTTCACTGAATTTACAACATTATTGCAATCTTTTGACCATATTCCCTCTATTGTACATACATTCTGGTTATTAATATGTTATTGATATTATAGTGCAGTATTCTTCTTGACCAGCTTTTCTGAAAACTCAATTGGTATAATATATTCCTACTCTCACATTTAGGTCTCTTGACCTTATTTTATATATTTTGATTAAAATGATATGGAATATAAACAGGAAATATACACAAAGCTTGCATCTCGAATTCTTTTTTTTTTTTTTTTTTAAGATTTATTTATTTGACAGATAGAGACCACAAGTAGGCAGAGAGGCAGGCAGAGAGAGAGAGAGGAGGAAGCAGGCTCCCCGCTAAGCAGAGAGCCCGATGCGGGGCTCGATCCCAGGACCCTGGGATCATGACCTGAGCTGAAGGCAGAGGCTTTAACCTGCTGAGCCACCCAGGCGCCCCTGCATCTCGAATTCTGAGATGCAATATTAAGTTCAACCCTTACCTTATACAAAAGTTTTCTTGGCTTTATCATTATCTTTTCTCCAATGTACATTTCTTTTTTTTTTTTTTTTTTTGGTATCATGAAGTTTAATAATACATTTCTTCCCATTTTATTCATAGTGGGCATATCTGTAGGCATGTATGGCACACAGTAGGCATTCAAAAAAATGGTAGCTATTATTATTATTAACTGACATATCAGTTGGTATATTGCTATTGTTTAAAATTTAATTTTAAAAAATGACCTGAACTCACAAATTGTATGTCATGTCTAATTTCTTTCTATTTTCTGTATATCCCTGTGGGTTTAGGTCTTCCTTAATAGTTTTTAACTCATATTCTTGCTTCTCTTGCTGGCCAAGAGCTTTTATGGACAAAAGGGACTAGTTTTTTGTTATAATTTATTTTCAATATGAAGGATAATAAAATCCAGTTACTCTAAATGTTCAATAAAGACTGCCATACACACAAAACCTGAGTGAATTGGGGAAAATCGAAAATCAGGCATAAGGGAAGATGAAGTGAAGCAAGAGTCAGAGCCAAGGTACCTTTCTTGCTAGACATCTGTTTGGCATCCCCTCTCTCTATGGGGTCTCTGTTAGTCCATATAGACTAATATATGCTCTGGAAAGAAAACAAATAAAAAATATCAGTGGCTCCACACTATGAAACTTCACTCTACCATGCGACAGTTTCCACATGGGTGAGGTTGGTGCTTAGGTCCACAGAACACTCAGATCCCCAGGAAGCTAGCAGCACCACCACTTTATGGGCAGGTGAGTATGGAGTAAGCAGATTTCTCTGGCATGTAGACTTGGAAAAATAAACCTGGAGAACCATCCACAGGGTTCTCAATGCTTTACTTAGCTAGAAGTGTCAAATCACTTTTCCTCATGTGTCATTGGCCAGAACTAGCAACATGGCCACGATCTAATTGCCAGAGAGGCTGAGAGAAGTGAGGGAGGAAATGAGAAGTTTGGTGAACATCACTGTCACAGTGCTCTTCCTTATTCTTGCTGGCAAGTGAATTTTTGTCTTTTGATATGAGTGCAGTGTCTTGAAAGCTTCTCTCTCATTTCTCTCCATCCCTGTTTGGATTTCCAAACATTGTCTGCATCTGTATTCTCTAACTCAAAGTTTTGAATGCTCTCTTGGTAACTCTGAATAGATGTAGAATTCCTTATTGCCTGTTTTACAAAATGGTTATACTCATTGAGTGTCCCCAGGCTCTTTGAAATGAGGAAAAGTCTCAGAATAGGCATTAAAATCAATTTTTAAAATGGGACTCCATTCTAAAATTTGGTCAACTCCCTATTACCAACTACTGCCTCTTGTCTCTATGCCCCAAAGGCTCAGAAGATTTTGAAATCCTCTACCACTAGAGAAATGAATGGTTAGAAAAAGACTCAGTTAACTCCCTATCCCTACTTTTTTCACCAAGTTTTCCTATTCACAGAACTTCCTGCCTGTCTAGAACACTGTTTCTCTGTTTATGCAAAATTTAAAGTATTTGAGGAAAAAGATCAACGAAATAAGACTACATACAGGTAGATAATTATGTAGAAAATTTGGTTTGTTGGTTGGTTGGTTTTCCTTTAAGGAGATTTGATCCTGGGATTTACATAATACATCATATAACGAAAACTCGGGAAAAATACAAGATAGATGTTCTTTTAAAGCTTACATCATGGGAGATTCAAGAGTATGGGTATGCTCCAAAAATAAGCTATTGGGAAAAGAGTAGGAGAAAAGAACTTTGAGTCCTAGCACCTAAACTTATCTATGAAATAAATGACTCCTCGAGCATTGAGGAAAATACAGCTGGGGAGAATGGCAAGGAGTTCTATCCTGATGGAGGGCCCTCCATATGAAAAATATGATGAAAGTGGAAATAATATTCCCCATTCCCTATTTTTAATCATTTAGGGTTAGCCATTAAGTCTGTGATTAACTAGGGATATGGTTTATACCTCCTAAAATATTCCTTCCTTCAAAAGGCCATAGCCTTTTGTATGTATTATGTAAGAAAAACAGCAGAAGGCTTAGAGTTTTACCTCAGGAGATGCCAAATGACCCAAGTAGTAAGAGATTAAATTAAATTCAAGAATACTCTGCCCATAGACAAAAATGGATCCCTTCTTTTGTTTTCTGTCTCAGTATGACCAGAAACTTCCTTTTGATCAATATGGAGTAAGAAGAACTGGATTTACTTTGCCTAAAACAATAAAAGCAACAACAAAACAGTAAAAGAATAGAAAAAAATAAAATAATTGTTTTAAAAACACTAAACATTAAACAATGAAGAAAAGGGAAATGGGAAACAAATAAGGTTAACCCTGTCATTGCCCAACTCACTGTACTGAGTTTCCTGATCACAGTGCATGGAGTGGAAACTGAGGTGGAGCCCAGCATATTCCTAAAGTTGAAGAGACAGAGCTGAGGATCTGGGAAGATCAAGGATACCAGAATTAAGAAGACAAATAAGAGAAAGGGGAGACAATCCTGGGAGAAGAATCCAAGAGACTTTTTTTTTTTTTTAAGATTTTACTTATTTATTGGACAGAGAGAGACACAGCAAGAGACGGAACAGAAGTAGGGGGAATGGGAGAGGAAGAAGCAGGATTCCCGCCCAGCAGGGAGCCAGTTGCGGGGTTAGATCCCAGAACCCTGGGATCATGACCTGAACTGAAGGCAGACACCTAACGACTGAGCCACCCAGGTGCCCCGAGAATCCAAGAGACTTGCAGGGAGTTCTCCTAAGATATTAAGCAAGCATTTACTCAGCACATGCACATGAGGAAAATCCCTACAGGAAAATAACTTTGTAATAATAAAATAGGAGAACAGTGTCTGATGTTCAAACAAGGCTATGAACAGTGTCCTTTTGTACTAGCTAAACTGAAAAAAACAAATCATTAAATAATGGAATATTGAACAGAATATGAGGGAAGGTCTTGATTCACATGTGAGTAATAAGCCCTAGGCTGACCACTGCTCCAGATTCACATAACAGATCATAAAGCCAAGATACAAAAGTACAAAATATTTCCAAGTAACTTAACTGCACCTCAGAACAGAGCTTAAGAAGAATTTTAGGAAAAAAATTATCCAGCATATAACAAAATAAAATTCACAATGTCAGGAATCCTTCAAAGATTACCAGGAAAGCAAAGAAAATGATTACCAGGAATGTAAAGAAGGGGGAAAAGACAATCCAAAATGAAGAGAAAAATCAATTAATCAAGACTCAGAAATAACACAGATATCTGAATTACCAGAAAAAGTCATTAAAAATAGTTTTCAAAATTAGATTAAAAAGTAGAGATATAGAAGATATTTTTGAAAGATCAAAATCAAACTACTAAAATAGGAAAATTATAATATCTGAGAATAAAAAAGTCTGAATAGAATAAATGCCATATTAGATATTACAAGTGAATATATCAATGATTGTGAGGATATGTCAATAGAAACTATTCAAAACAAAGTGCAAATGAAAAAAATGTAAAGTTACTTGTAAGATAACTTCAAACAGATTCCTATATATGAAACTATAGAATTTCAGTGGGAGGGATAGGAAGGACAGAAAAAAAATTTGAATAAATAATGGCCAGTGAATTCACAAACATGATGGAAATTATAAATGCATATATACAAGAACCTCAATAAACTCCAAGCACAAGAAATATAAAGAAAACGATAGCATCTTACATCATAATCAAAAGCAACAATGAATAGAAAATCTTTTTTTTTAAAAGATCTTTATTTATTTATTTATTTGACAGAGAGAGAGAGAGAGATATCACAAGTAGGCAAAGAGGCAGGCAGAGAGAGAAGTGGGGGGAAGAAGACTTCCTGCTGAACAGAGAACCTGATGTAGGGCTCAATCCAGGACCCTGGGATCATGACCTGAGCCAAAGGCAAAGGATCTAACCCACTGAGCCACCCAGGCATTCCCCCCCCCCAAAAAAAATCTTAAAGCATACAGAAAAAAAGATGCAGTATACAGAGAAATGAAGATGCAGATGAAGGAATATTTCTCATGAGAAGTAATACAAGTTAAACGATAAAGACACAGCCTTTATGATGGGATCATGTCTAAGTGAATAGAATATGGTGGTGATAAAGGATTCCATCCATTTGTCAAAGCCCATAGAACTATACACCACAGAGTAATTTTTAGTACATGCAAACAGCAACAAACACAATAAAAATAAACCAGGCTGTGACAAATGTATCTAACTGCATCACAAATGAATCACATAATAACACTGAAGCATCTGAGGAGGAAAGTGGGTGATCTAAGTAATTTTAGAAAACAGTATTTTGACTGTACACTATAAAAAGTAGTAAAAACAGAACAAAAATACTGTCTACAAACATTGTATTGTAGGGGCATCTTTCTGCATGTAATATACAAATCTTGGCTTAAGTACTCACTAAATGATCACTTATTATCTCTGTTTATGCTTTTTTGATTTGGTGTTTCATAAAAATGGCTCTAAATAGTCCCTGATTTGAAGGGTATTTGGGGCTTGGTACAACAAAATATACTATGAGATAAGTTGTACCCAAAATTATTTGTGAAGAATCCTAGGAAGCTCCTTAACTGAGCTGGAGGTGATACAGTTGGGGAACAGTCTATTGAATGGTGGTTAAGACGGATTAGTGATGAGATCATTGGGAGGGAGGAGGCCCAGTAATTGAGCTATTGGAGGGATGACTTTAACCACAGTACGATGACATGATTTATGACAAAAAAAAATCAAATGTAAAGACATGTGTAAGTATTAATTGAATAGCTTAATATATCTTGTTAGTCTTGGGATTTACTTTTTGACCTCTGTTGAGAAAGGGGTCAAGGACTGGTATGGTTGAGTGAAAGGAGGGGCCTGAGAGTTCGTGAAGCCCAAGGAAGAATAAAAGGAGCAAGCAACTAGGAAAGTTGGAAACTAGGAAAGATGGAAAAGAGTTGAAGTTATCCAAACTGTCTTTATTCATGTTATAAAATGTTATTTATTTGAAGATAATCAGAATATTACTTTGAATAGTCCTTCCGTTGTCAGAATTAGATGTTTCTATAGGACATAATTCTTAGAAAGAATTTCTTAGCCGAGCAAAATCTTCAAATCCTGTTGATAAAAGACTCTCTATAGTAGAAATAGTATTTATTTAAAAAGCAGAAAATCTGGCTCCAAGGAGAGCAGTTAACATCCTTGGATATGGTGTTTACCTGAACAGATGCTCCGGTACTTTTATTTCAAGTAGCAAATGAGGCCACATGTATTTGCAGAATTAGCACATATAATAGATGAAAATTGGATGTTGTACCCATTTTCACTGTTATGGGGATTGTGCTGTGAGACACCCCAGATGTTACTTTTTGGCAAACAGTTGTTATTTTTTTTGTTTGGGGCTCAGAAGATTATCTTATGATTCTGGATATGTACCAAACTCACTCTCTAAGCATCTGGCCTAATTTAGTCAAGCAGATAATATAAATGGACTTCCTTACTAACAAGGTAATGTGTAAAATGACAGTTCACTTGGTTTGGGAATCCTTCATGAATAACACTACCTTTCCCATTCAGTGTGATGCACTTCACTATTAATGAATGATAGCTCTTGGCTGAACAGAAGGCTCCATGTTCAACATGGAGACAAATTTCTTAATTTATACTGTGTGTTACAACTTCCTTTGGGCTCTACTTGCTTTCATTATAGTATAAAAGTTTAATAGATGCTGAAAAGCAAACTGCTACAAATCCAGTAAAAATTGTTGGTTAGTTTTATTTTTCTTTATATATTTACAATGCTGCCTCCCTTTTCATAACTTTATTTTTTATTTTTGATATTACTTATTCTTTCATTTATTCATTCAGAATCCAAACTAGATACTGAATCTTGGCAATGAACCAGATAGGTGATGTCAATATATATGTGTTCCAGTATTCTTCTATCTTGGTGAGACATCCAAAGTTTGTTTAATCTAGTCAAAATGTGTCAGATATGGGAACTCCTCTTTTTGCTTCCATTAGTGTCCTAGGTAGGTGAGGACCCCCTCTTTTGTTGCTTTGCAATGGTGCGTGCCTCCAGTGTGTAATCCAAACCAGCTTTATGCAAAGGGCAAGGAGGACTGAAGAAAGAGGCAGACCACTCCAGATTGGCAGATGGCAGTTTTCGTAAGGAAGGGAAATACATACCAGGCTTGTCTGGGGCAGTCACAAGACAAGAACATTTTGGGCATGCCATCCAAATATTAAAAAATTTGTATATAAGACTTAACGATTCAGTCACATACACTTTCTAGAGGGCCTCTACCTCACATCATCATCCAAAGGCTATGCCCTTTGGGCAGCTTCTGGGAACTGAGAAGGCAAGGGGGACACATTCCAAGGAGAGGGGAGGGAGTAAAGAGCCTCTAGGTGCCTAGTCAGGTTCATGGATCAACCATCTATCACCTCCTCTTGATGTCTCTCCCCACATGTTCATTCCAAGGACTTAGAAAGCTAAGGCTTTCTCTGGGCTATTGGATGGATGTTTCTTCTCTTAGGTCAGATGGGGGTATTTTATCCAATCAATAACCACATAGAAAGAGCCAGAGGTTTTGTTTACCTGTTTCCATAAAGAAATCACAACTAGTGCAATATTCATCATAAGGCTGCCACTTAATTAATATCATACTAGTTCTTATTAGCCTATCATGATCTATTTTTGCAGAGGCCATATAGGCAAAATTAACAAGGATATTCTGGGAACCACAACTCTGTATTCAAGCTATTGAATGTGGCCCTAATCTCTTCAGTGCCACCCCACATGTAGGTAGTTTTCTTGGCCGAAGAGAAACCGGTTTCAGGCATTTCCACCTAATGTTCTTAACGTTTCTTTTTCTATAGGTCAGGGAACCAAAGTGAGGGTTCTGTTAGCTGCAAAGTATATCTATTCCAATTCTATATTCAGAACACAGATAAATAACAGAATAACACAGAATGAAGCTATGGGGTGCCTTAGTGGCTCAGTCGATTAAGCGTCTACCTTCGGCTCAAGTCGTGATCCCAGGGTCCTGAGATCAAGTATTGCATGGGGCTCCCTGCTCAGTGTGTAGACTGCTTCTCCCTCTACCCTGGCTCCCTGCTCATGATCTCTCTCTCTCACACACTCTTTCTCTCAAATAAATAAATAAAATCTTTAAAAATAAAGAGAGAATGCAGCTATGGATTGATTGGTTTCTCTGTCAGAAAAAGTTTGGCAACATACTTTTATTATTCACACATCACCAGTCTAATTTGGTGGTCACCATAGTGTTTCATATGGTGGAGTGGAGTCATTTTGTACATTGTGTGCTAAGACTTTCAAAAGATGTGTATACTCTCTCTGCCCCAGTATATATAGTTAGTCTGATAAATAACAACAAATACATTTGTAGAAGAATTAGAATACTAACTTGTGATAGTATTATAAGGTTCTTTTTTAAGAGAAGTCAAACTCCATTTTATTTTATTATTTTTTTTTTTAAGATTTATTTATTTGACAGATAGAGATTACAAGTAGGCAGAGAGGCAGGCAGAGAGAGAGAGAGGAGGAAGCAGGCTCCCCACTAAGCAGAGAGCCCGATGCGGGGCTTGATCCCAGGACCCTGGGATCATGACCTGAGCCGAAGGCAGAGGCTTTAACCCGCTGAGCCACCCAGGCATCCCCAAACTCCATTTTAATTCATGTCCTCTGACTCAGAACTGACCAAACGTTGGAAATAGATGGAATTTCCATTCACTAGTTCTTTTTTTTTCCCTAGGTTCTACAGTTAAGCTTACTCTTGTTGACTAGCCACTCATCTTGTAACATGCTTATTAATGAATCTTTGGTTATCATTTCACCCTTGGTCCAATGATAGCAATTATATTCACCTGTCACATTAAGCAACTTAAGTGTTTTCATCTAGTCACACATTAGTTCTCACATTGAACTAATGAAATCTGTTACAAGGTACCATCTCATTCTGGGTTACAGGACGCAGCTACCACAAAGCTTCTCAAATATGCTGCCATGTTAATTTGTTTATTATTGATTTAATAAAGGAAATGTCCTCTGAGACCTTCCAGTATCTGGTGGATTCTTTGGTCTCAAGTAAAAAGCAATTCTAACATATTCACTACCATGAGGTTTTAGATCCCCCCCCCCACTTTTTAATGAAATGTAACTAACATACAGTGTTAATTAGTTTCAGGTGTACAATATAATGATTTAACAATTCTATACATTACTTAGAGCTCATCACAACAAGTATACTCTTAATCCCCACAGCTATTTCACCCATCTCCCACCCACCTCTCCACTGGCAACCACCAGTTAGTTCTGTGTATTTAAGAGTCTGTTTTTTCATTTGTCTTTTTTGTTTGTTTATTTGTCAGTTTGTTTAATTTCTTAAATTCTACATATGAGGGAAATCATATGGTATTTGTCTTCCTCTGTCTGACTTATTTTACTTGGCATTATAGCTTATAGGTCCATCCATATTGTTGCAAATGGAAGGATTTCATTCATTTTCATGGTTGAGCAATATTCCACTTTTTAAATATGTACCACATTTTAAAATATATACCACTTCATTTCCATTCATCTATGGACAGATGCTTGGGTTGCTGCCATATTTTGGTTATTGTAAATAACACAGCAATAAGCATAGGGGTGCATATATCTTTTCAAATTATTGTTTTAGTTTTCTTTGGGTAAATACACAGTAGTCAAATTACTGGGCCATGTGGTAATTTTGTCTTTAATTTTTTGAGAAACTTTTATATTGGTTTCCACAGTAGCTGCATGAATTTGATTTGCATTTTCCTGATGATTACTGATGCTGAGCATCTTTTCATGTGTCTGTTAGCCATCTATAGGTCTTCTTTAGAAAAATATCTATTCATGTCCTGCCCTATTTTAAATTGGATTATTTGGTCTTTTTTGGTGTTGCGTTGTGTAAGTTCTTCATGTATTTTGGATATTAACCCCTTAATGGATGCAGGTTGCCTTTTTGTTTTGTTGATGGTGTCCTTCCGTGTGCAAAAATTCTTTATTTTGATGTAGTCTCAATAGTTTATTATTGCTTTTGCTTCAGATGTTTAGAAGACATCTTTAAAAAATGCTACTTCAGATGTCAGAGAAATTACTGTCTGTGCTCTAGTCTAGGATTTTTATGGTTTCAGGTCTCACATTTAGTTCTTTAATCCATTTTGAGTTTATTTTTGAGTATGGTGTAAGAAAATGGTCCAGTTTCATTCTTTTGCATGTGGTTGTCCAGTTTTCCCAGCACCATTTAGATATGGCTTCATTGCATATTCTTGACTCCTCTATCACAGGTTAATTAATCATATAAGTGTGGGTTCATTTGTGGATTTTCTATTCTATTCCATTGACCTATGTGTCTATTTTTGTGACAGTACTAGATTGTTTTGATTACTACAGCTTTGTAGTATGTCTTGAAATATGGGATTATTATACCTCTAGTTTTGTTCTCATTTTCAAGATTGCTTTGGCTTCTTTCATCCAAGCATGTTTTAGTATTATTGATTCTAGTTATTTGATAAAGATAAATGCTCCTGGTATTTTAGTAAGGATTGCATTAAATCTGCAGATTGCTTTGGGTAGTGTAGATGTTTTAACAATATTGATTCTTCCAATCCATGAACATGGAATGTCTTTTCATTTGTGTCATCTTCAATATCTTTTATCAATGCTTCAATATCTTTTATCAATGCTTTATAGTTTTCAGAGTATAGGTCTTTCACCTCTTTTCACATTTAATAATACACTAGAGGTCAGCACCACAAACAAGGCTGTACTTATTGTCATAACTGATGAGTGATACATTTCTAGAACCTCATCATGGATGCATTCTAGAATAATTTCTTGTACCAACTCTCTTACTTTGAGTTTTACTTAAAACAGAACCAAGATAAGCACTTAAGTGCAGTTTAAATTATTTGGGAAGTGATTTGGAAAATTAGAAGGAGGGAGTAGGAAGAATAATTAGGGAAGTAGTTAAAGCCTAAGTCCGTTTTTGAGATAATCCCATTTGCAGTGGGGGCCTCACTACAATTCCCTGAGGAGTATTCAGCATCTATCTCAGAGGTTTCTGTCTGAAGCAAGGGAGTCTGAAATATTTTCTTCTGATCCCATTGCCCTTTGATTGAGCTTGAATTAGAGGAAGTGTTATTTCTTTTGCCTTTGGTTAAAAAATCTGTGAATAACTTTTGACTTCCCCAAAACTGAGTGATGAATAGCCTACTGTTGACTAAAAGGCCTACCCATAACATAGTCAATTAACACATATTTCATATGTTATATGTATTATATGCTGCATTCTTATAATAAACTAGAAAAAAGAAAATGTTATTAAGAGAATCATAAAATGTTTACTGTACCATATTATATTTATCAGAAAATAATCCACATAGAGTGGACATGTGCAGTTTAAACTTATGTTGTTAGAGGGTCAACTGTACATACTATATATATCTATATGTATATGTATTTATATAAGTAATATGTATGCATATGTATATACATTTATAGTGTGTATGTGTGTATATATATACATACACATAAAATAGTAAAAAATATAAAATATAATATAATAATATTAATAATATAATAATTATTATAATATAATAATTATAATATAATAATACAATAATTATATATAATATAATATAATAATATAATAAAATATAATATAAAAATAGTAGGAAAAATGTTAATGTTAAGAAATACATCAGGGTCACAGGAATCTATCAGAATCCTAGAGGAGAACATAGGCAGTAACCTCTTCGATATCAGCCACAGCAACTTCTTTCAAGATATGTCTCCAAAGGCCAAGGAAACAAAAGCAAAAATGAACTTTTGGGACTTCATCAAGATCAAAAGCTTCTGCACAGCAAAGGAAACAGTCAACAAAACAAAGAGGCAACCCACGGAATGGGAGAAGATATTTGCAAATGACAGTACAGACAAAAGGTTGATATCCAGGATCTATAAAGAACTTCTCAAACTCAACACACACAAAACAGATAATCATATCAAAAAATGGGCAGAAGATATGAACAGACACTTCTCCAATGAAGACATACAAATGGCTATCAGACACATGAAAAAATGTTCATCATCACTAGCCATCAGGGAGATTCAAATTAAAACCACATTGAGATACCACCTGACACCAGTTAGAATGGCCAAAATTAGCAAGACAGGAAACAACGTGTGTTGGAGAGGATGTGGAGAAAGGGGAACCCTCTTACACTGTTTGTGGGAATGCAAGTTAGTGCAGCCACTTTGGAGAACAGTGTGGAGATTCCTGAAGAAATTAAAAATGGAGTTTCCCTATGACCCTGCAATTGCACTGCTGGGTATTTACCCCAAAGATACAGATGTAGTGAAAAGAAGGGCCATCTGTACCCCAATGTTTATTGCAGCAATGGCTACGGTCGCCAAACTGTGGAAAGAACCAAGATGCCCTTCAACGGATGAATGGATAAGGAAGATGTGGTCCATATACACAATGGAGTATTATGCCTCCATCAGAAAGGACGAATACCCAACTTTTGTAGCAACATGGACGGGACTGGAAGAAATTATGCTGAGCGAAATAAGTCAAGCAGAGAGAGTCAAGTATCATATGGTCTCACTTATTTGTGGAGCATAACAAATAACATGGAGGACATGGGGAGATGGAGAGGAGAGGGAGTTGAGGGAAACTGGAAGGGGAGATGAACCATGAGAGACTATGGACTCTGAAAAACAACCAGAGGGTTATGAAGGGGCGGCAGGGGGGTGGGGGGGGGGGTGGGAGGTTGAGGAACCAGGTGGTGGGTAATAGGGAGGGCACGTACTGCATGGAGCACTGGGTGTGATGCCAAAACAATGAACACTGTTATGCTGTAAATAAACAAATAAAAATAAATATAAAAAAAAATCTATACCCAAAAAAACAAACAAACAAAAAAAAAAAGAAATACATCAGGGGTGCCTGGGTAGCTCAGGGGGTTAAGCGTTTGCTTTTGGCTCAGGTCATGGTCTCAGGGTCCTGGGTCCATCTGGCTCTCTGCTTAGCAGGCCTGCTTCTCCCTCTCTCTCTGCCTGCCTCTCTGCCTACCTGTGATATCTCTCTCTGTCAAATAAATAAATAAAATCTTGAAAAAAAAAGAAATACAATAAAAGGGGAGCACCTGGGTGCTCAGGGGGTTAAGTCTCTGCCTTTGGCTCAGGTCATGGTCAAGGGTCCTGGGATCGAGCCCCACATCAGGCTCTCTGCTCGGCAGGGAGCCTGCTTCCCTTCCTCTCTCTCTCTGCCTCTCTGCCTACTTGTGATCTCTGTCTGTCAAATAAATGAATAAAATCTTTAAAAAAAAAGAAGCTCCTCTCTCACCCAAACCTCATTAAGTCATCACATATACTGGGAAAAAATTCTATTCTTAGAGAAAAGTATTTCTTTAGTTTTAATTGTTTTCATTTTTTCTCAAAAGATCTGTTATGGGTCTAACTTTTATCTATATATGGCTAATTTGCTAGTACATACACAGTAAAAAGAATATTAAATTAGATACCCATTTATTTATCATCTACCTATATGACCAAATTAGGTAAGAAACACAGAACAGACTGAAAACCCATATCAATATTTAAAATGTACATTTTAAACAGACAAGACTCCAAAAACATTGGAAGAGCATGAAAGAATTCAAAAGTTAACCACATTTAAATCAAAAGCCTCATAAACTACTTTTGTCTCACAGCCTAAATTTGACATGCCTGAACAGCATTTCCTACCTGAAAAATACCAACAAAGCACCTTTTTAATTCTTCCTCCTGCATAAGATTTGAGGTGTTCCCAACTGTAGCAAATAATATTTTGGTTTCTGCCTTGAATTATTTGAAAACATGCTTTCTATCAAAGTTGTGCTATTTCCCTTAATTGATGAAAAAGAATAAGCTATGGTATTTTTATGTATTTTCCCCACAATTTGTAAGACATAAGTCTGTGTTTATTATTCCCAAATACAATCTGTTACAGTGTTTGTGTTTATCATTATTATGGCTGTCAATCTTTCTTGTTATTATTACATATTTACCTCAAAAATTTTGAGGCATCACAGACTTATTATTCCTAATAGGCCAGCATCAGATCACAAGTATGAAAAGAAAATAATAAAATAAAGGATATATGTTTTGTTAATGATTTTAAATCAAACCAGAGAATGTAATATAGCCTGCTATTTTAGAAGTTAAAAAATCCAAAATATATTTTATAAAATGGGCTTACATTTGCCTTTAGGATTCTGAAATTATAGGAATCATTAAGTGATTGTCAGCTTCTCTATCTAAAGAGCATGACAGTTTTTCTGTTGAGATGGTATATTTGGTATAATCTATAATTTCCTCAGCATATCTAAGGTTTAAAATAGCTGCAATAAAAGGGTAAGGAAACAGAGGAAGAATTTGGCTATTTGCCCACACCATGCTAGGGAAGGCAGATAAGAATATAATGTACTTCCTTGCTACAACTGCATCTCCTCTAAATAATTGAAAAGAAGATCTGATATATTTTAGTTATAAGCATTTTACTTATTTCTTTATTCAAAAATCTCAGCAGGATCATACTAGTCCAGAATAAAACATTCCCATCAATACTTATAACACTGAATAGAATGAAGATGTAATGTAATACAATAAATAGTAAGTTAAAGAAAAGATTGCCTTTGTCACTGTTCCTTCCTTCAAAATAATTTTGGTTCTTTCCCAATTGTGTCATCTGCTGAATGTATTACATACACATAAATAGAAGCTGTTTACCTCTTTTACCCTAAAAATGTTCATTCACTATTTAATCAAAACTCCCTTGGGGCAATTTATTTTATTTGCTTCTTACTATTTACAATTCGTTCTTACTATATGGTGGCTCAAATAAAATTCTTGTAAAAATGCATATACTATTGAAAGTCTATTCACAAAATAGGCAGTATTAACTTGTGGAAACATTCATTTCATTTATATGGTTCAACCAATCATAGGGACTGAATGACATGAAATTTTTGAATTTTGAAATATTTGTACTTAAATTGTTTAATTATAAAGTTAATATATTATTATCATAAGAATAAAACACACGGGGCACCTGGGTGGCTCAGTGGGTTAAAGCCTGTGCCTTTGCCTCAGGTCATGATACCAGGGTCCTGGGATCAAGCCCCGCATCAGGCTCTCTGCTCTCTGCCCTTTCTCTCTCGCTGCTGCTCTGCCTACCTGTGATCTCTCTCTGTCAAATAAATAAATAAAATCTTAAAAAAAAAAAAACAGAATAAAACACACAGTTCTACCAATGATAGGACTTAATTTGTGTCCTTTCATACCTTTCTTTAAACATACTCAAGCTTATATAGGACTTTTGTTTGTAGATTTCCCCCACAATTGAATTATGCTACAAATATTACCTCAATACTATTTAAAAAAAAAGATTTACTTATTTGAGAAAGAGCATGAGCAGGAGGGGCAGAAGGAAAGGGAGAGAGAATCTCAGACTCCAAACTGAGCATGGAGCCTGACTCAGGGCTTGATCTCATGACTCTAAGATCATGACCTGAGCAGAAACCAATAGTTGGAGGATTAACTAACTGCACCACCCTAGACCCCTGAATATTATTTATTTAGCTTATCATGTTTTATGAATCCCCTATATCTACAAATTAGTAGATATAGACATAACTTAATATTTTCTTTCTTTCTTTCTTTCTTTCTTTCTTTTTTTCTTTCTTTCTTCCTTTCTTTCTTTCTTAATATTTTATTTATTAAGGGGGAAGCAGCAGACAGAGGGAGATTCAGACTCCTCACTGAGCAAGGAGCCCGATTTGGGGCTCAATCCCAGGATCCTGGGATCTCAACTCAATTGGAAGGTAGATGCTCAACCAAGAACCAGGTGCCCCAGTAACTCAGTGTTTTCTAATTCCTCATGCATGTAATAAGTATACAGAGTACTGCATATATTGATGATTAAAAAAAAAAAACACCGAACCATAAGAGACTATGGACTCTGAAAAACAACCTGAGGGTTTTGAAGGGTCAGGGGTGGGAGGTTGGGGGAACAGGTGGTGGGTGATGGGGAGGGCACGTTTTGCATGGAGCACTGGGTGTTGTGCAAAAAGAATGAATACTGTTACGCTGAAAAAAAATAAATAAAAAAACAAAACAAAACAAAAAAAAACACCAACTTTTTGAAATGGCTCCCTGCTTCTTTCCTTCTTGGTCCTCCTTCAAGCCAATGGACTTGAGTTAACAATTTAGTGTATATTATTTGGTACATTTCAATACACTCATATATCTACACACATAGATACAAGCACACATATTTCTATCCTTCACTGTATAATACTTAAATAATCTAAGCCCCTATTAATGGGTATAGTTTATATTGGTTAGTCCACAATAAGGCTAACATATTTCAAGCATAACTTCTTTTTTTTAAGATTTTATTTTATTTATTTGAGACAGAGAGAGAGCACAAGGTAGGGAGGGACAGAGGGAGAAGCAGACTCCCCACTGAGCAGTGAGCCTGATGTGGGACTCTTGATTTTGAGACTCTGGGATCATGACCTGAACCAAAGGCAGTTGCTTAACTAACTGAGCCACCCAGGTGCCCCAAGCATAACTTCTTACAGTGAAGAGGCTAAAGAGCTAACACTGCATTTTCCTGAATCTTCTGTAGCTAGTGTTCTGAAATGAGAGAGAAATTATGTATAAAGCAAGCACCTTGCTGACATGTTTCAGGGCAGAGACAGTGAGCTTTTGGAGTTTGCAGCTTTGACAGCACTGTCCTGATTTCTCAAGTTCTTGATCATGGCTCTCTGGTCTACCAGTTAAATTATATAGTTTTGGGGATCAGTGATGTGCTGGAGCCATCTCACATTCCATGATCAGGGCTTATTGTGCCTATTTCTTCTCTACTTTATCATGTTGGTGATTGAAATTGGCCATGGTAGGAGTGTTTGTACTGCTGCCTATATTGAGCAAATTACATACGGAAATTACTAGATTCAGAATCTTAATTTCTTAGTTTACTTAAGTCACAGAAAAGGAAATTTAGGTTTTGTTTCATTTTTAATTACCCTGAATGAAAGTCATCACTGGAACTAAAATCAGAAGGAGAGTTTGTTTCTTCCACACATGAAGTTCAATTTCTAGCTCCTTCTGTTTCCTTGTGTGAAAAAAAAAAAAGAGAAATGAATAAGAAATATTGGAACTTACAGAACTTAAATCATGACACTTGGAAAACCTGAGATAATTCTAGATACCCAATATTCCATTACTCCCCCATTAGTGGCAGAAGTAGCCCTTCCTCACCTGTCTGAGGGTGTTAGTCCTTTCTTGATGGAAAATCGTAAAACCATACCTAAGTCAGTAACTTTGTAAGAAGATGACAACTTTCTTTATGCCTCCTTAGAAAAACCTACTATTACCTCCAAATTTATAACTGGAATCAGATGCCCCAGGACCAAATTACAAGGTACACTTACTTAGAAGGGCGAAAAATTGGGTTCTGTTAACTTAAATAACTGTGACACTGAAGAATATGTACAAAAATGTACTACTTACTAGACAGAAGAGGATGGACCATGTGCTAGATGAGACTGAATTTATTAATATGAATAACTATATTATAATAACTGAATTTATAAATATTTATTAATATACAAGACTCTGAATTAACCTACCTGGTAAGATGGGTCTCATTATTTTCTTTGTTGATTAGTCAAATCTACACTTATGGTGGTGAAAGTTGAATGAATTTAAGGTTATAGAATTATTTAGTTTTGTTTTACTGTAGAACACAAGTTGCTCCTGTAAAAATCCAGGTATACAAAGATATTGATCCCCTCAGGCCACAGAATGGGAGTGAAGGTGAGATTTGGAGTGGCTGGAGGCCCAGTGTGACAATATTATCATTTTCTATTTGTGCTACCATGATGTGAGAAAAGTTATGAAGTACAAGTTGAAGAATGGATTTATATGAGAATGTTACACTGGATTTATCATGAGTACCTCTATCCACACTGAACTCTATTCTCTGAAAACCCAGAGAAAATTTTCTTTACTAGACCTTAAAAATACACTGGAGAAGGGAGTATAAGGATCCTTGAAAGGATCTTCAATGACATGGAAAAGTGCATTCATCCTCTATCATCTGGAAAAAAAAGATGTGAGATGTTGCCGTTGCAATCAATTTACTGATTCTAACTTGATGATTGTTCTAATGAGTTATAGAAACTAAGAGGCTGTGGGAACTTCTGGGATTTGGTACCAAGTGGTCAGAAGTTCATATGCCTTGCATCTCGAATCTGGTGTGAGGGCAGTCTCATTGCACAAAGAATGCAATGTATGAAACCATCAGCTCTTAAGATACAAAGATCCCTCTGAATGAAGGGGAGGCCAGTTACCTTTGATATAGCCTTAATAACAATATATCTGCATTCTGCAAATGTTCTTACTCACTTTCAGAGGGAGCTGTGGTATTTTTCAGAGTAATTATGCAATGACATAAGAGAAATAAACAAAATTTAGGAGATGGTTAGAGAGATTATGAATGCCATGATGATGTATTTAACAGAGAGGGGGCTTCTGAAATTTAAGTAAGTGTGGTTTTAATCCAAGCTTGCCTCACATTGGTTTCATAGTATAGATGAGACTATGAGTGCATCCTGTTCATCCTGTTACTGAGTTTTTTTCCTTAGTAACAAGCATATGGCATATAGATTTATAGTAAATGACAGAGTGATCACCCTGTCTTCCTGAACCATGGAGGAAGAGCCATCAGGATAGGAAGACTCAAGTGGAAATCCCTGCATCATTTCTTTCCTATGATAATAATCATTCAGTAGATATATCATGTTCTGTTAGAGAATCACAACTAATGTGCTGTAACATGCAAGTGTAGTGATTCTTATCATATCTATACTTAAATAACATATTTATACTTAAAGGAAACATGTTTCTTAGACAATAATACCAATGAAAACGTAATAATGTAAAAATCCAGTTTCATCTGTATCCCAGATGTGTTATCCTTATTGAAGCAAAACAATACAACCAGGTTCTCAGATTCCATCCAGGCACCAGAAGGGAGTCTCCCAGCTTCCACAGTCTCCTTTGGGCTGAATTAGACTCAACCAACTTATTTGGTTCTTCCTCAGTTAGTTGAAGAAAGAAAAAGTGGACATGGTCTCTGAAAACAGTTTTTATTTTCCTCAGAAATTTCCCAGAGTGGAGTTCTTCATAGAATCTACCATGTTTTGCTCCTAATCATTGCCTCCTGGACATATACCCCACAATCCCTTCATAATACTTCATGGGTCTTATCTGGCCACAGGAGGAAATATCTCGTTGTAGTTCTCTACTTATCCCAAGTGGCACATGCTACTCTACAGGCACAAAAGCTCTTTTACATAGAATGGGTGAATATGTTGGCTTGGGTTTGTGATTGGAAGGAAGGAGTTTTGTTTTGCTTCCATTCTGCCAGAGTTCATGTGGTATAATAAAGAATCTTTCCAGTCTTTATCCTGAGTTTCTGGGGAGAAACCTCAAACCTTTCGACTTTCCTAAGTGATTGGAGTATCTCTATCATTCTTGGGCTCTAGAAGTTTATTCTTAAGCTATGAGATGACTCCTGGTTGGCTTTTTGATAGTTATGCCAAACAAATGACTCAGAATAGAGTCAAGTCATGCCACAAAGACCAACCATGTGATTAGAAGTTGCGACTTTGAACTATGTGATATCAATCTGACCTCCCCACCTCTAGAGAGGGAAAGCATGGGCTAGAATTTGAGTTTAAACACCGGTCAGTGATTCAAGACAATTTTACCTGAGTAGTGAAACCTTAATATAAATTCTGGACCCTGCAGCTTGGTGGAACATCCTGAGGGTAAATACAACAATGTGCCAAGTGAGTACTATTCCATGATTGCACAGGGAAAGAACATGGAAGCTGTGCTCAGGACCCTTCCAGATTTGCCTTTTGTGTCTCTTCATTTTGCTACTCCTGATTTGTATCTTTTATGATAAAATAGTAATCATAAATGAAGAACTTCCCTGCATTCTGGAGTTGTTCTAATGAGTTTATAGAAACTAAAAGGTTGTGGGAACTTCTGGGATTGGGTACCAGGCGGTTAGAAGTTCATGTGCCTTGCATCTAGAATCTGGTGTGAGGGCAGTCTCATTGGGAATTTTACTCTTTAACCTGTGGAGTCTAATATTAATTCTTGGTGATTGGTGTATGAATGGAATTGCTTTGCAGTATTTTATCCTCCTATACAACATTGTAACCAAATAAAATAAAAAATAAAAATAGTTTTAACCAAATAAATAAATAGTTTTCCCTGCTTGATGCAGAAAATATTTGTGCTGTGATTAATATAATAACAAATATCAGTTTGTCAAATTCTCTCTGTACTATTTAATTTAGTTGGTTCTACTGCCATTCAGTGAGACTGAGTTTAACTGTGCATGCATCTTTAGCTTTATGATGTTCTAATGGTTACATATTTTAAAACATGTTAGAAAAACACCTTATGGATGCATCACTATCATAATTTTATTTACCATTTTAACTCCTGTGACTAGCATAGGGCCTAGTATATAACATGTAAAGACTCAAAAATTTATTTAATGTTGAAAATTGGTAGAATAACAAAGCTTTCTATTCTAAGATTATTCTGTTCAAATTGACAAAAAAGAACAGTTCAGAATGCAGATGATCTATTGATAAAGTGCAAATGGAATCATCATTTATTTCATATAGGTTATCTTCTCTTCTGTGATTGACTTCTATGGACACAATGTAGATAAATATCTATACTGTGAATCAGAGCTTCCCCATTAAGATGCTACAAATAAGTTACAGGGTTGACTCTCTTCAAGAGTAACCATAGACCTCAGCAAGTTTCTTCTAGCTTTATCAGGAACTTCACAGAGGGAAGCTCAAGCAGAATTTGCCACACACATTACCTATAGGCAGCAAATACCTGCAGGCAGCAAGGAGCAACAAATCAGTGCCCACCACATTGATGCATGGCCAAGGAAGTTATATGAATTGAATACTTACCTCACCAACCAGCTGTAGATGGTCTCTTGCTTCTCACGGGCAAGGAGTCTATACTGCTACCAGAGAGGCTATTCCAGGTTCTAAAAAGGTGAAAAACATAGTTCATTCACTATCCAACTGACTGCCAATGGGACTGAGGGAAGGCTAGGGGGAAAGAGAATCAATACTTACAGGTACTACTCTACAAATAAGTGCCTATTCCTTAAGTCAGGTCAGTATTATTACTTTTAAGAACTTGATACAAAATACTTTTGTTGCATTCAAAGTCTAATCATATTACCAATACTTAATATTCCTAACTGAATAAGGAGAAGAAATGATATATTTTTATATGTCATTTTTCCTTATATTTTTGGAGGGTGACAAAAATTGGATGATAATTTTTTTACCATCTACTTATGCAGAGTTCCTTGAAGGTAATTAACAGTAAGAATCTGAAAATATAATCACTTAAAAATCTGGGTAGGATGAGAGACTATGGACTCTGAAAAACAACCTGAGGGTTTTGAAGGGGCGGGGGGTGGGTAGGAGGTTGGGGAACCAGGTAGTGGGTAATAGGGAGGGCACATATTGCATGGAGCACTGGGTATGGTGCAAAAACAATGAATACTGTTATGCTGAAAAGAAATTTTTAAAAAAGTGAAAAAAATCTGGGCTCTCTGCTCAGCAAGGAGCCTGCTTCCACCTCTCTCTCTCTGCCTGCTTCTCTGCCTACTTGTGATCTCCTTCTGTCAAATAAATTTAAAAAGAAAAAAAAAGTGAAAAAAAAAAAGAACAAGAAAAACAGAAAAAAAAATCTGGGTAGGCATTGAATATAACCACTTCAAGCATAAAGCCAGATGTAAAAGGTTTATGTTTGCGTTCATGGCCCATACTTAGTCATTCCAATATTTTTATATTTTATTTAAAAATTATTTAATATATCCAAAATGAAATGAATTTTAAGGCCAACCACATGTAGACAACTCTTATGGTTCAATCCAGAATTAGACACTCTTAGTCATTTTCTCTGTGTGCCACAAGTATAAGAGTTTGGGAAGCACTGCTGTAGGGAAACTGAAAACTGGTTTACTATACAAGGGACAGTATTAACTTATGCATAATTAATTTGTTTCATTGTGGTATATAGTGGCAATTTATTATTAAAAGATGTCTATCAAAAATTCCCTGGTAACTATTAGGTAAGATTTAGCAGTGATGCACACATAAAATTATAGGTATATATGTATGTGAAAATTATATGTAAAATTATATGTGTATATATGTGCATGAATATATATATGTTTACTTACTAATGAATACTGAAGATACTTCATAGGAAAGTAAAAATATTGTCACGATTATGTTTTTAAGAAACATTAAAAAATCAACCAGAGGCGTAGCTTAAGGGCAATAGCACTCAACTTACTGACAATTGGAAATGAATGCTTAATTATTATATAAAAAGAATAAATGAAAACTAATTTATTAATGGTTGCTAGTACATAGCCTGGAGAGAAGGAATCCAAAATAATACTAGGAAAATATTAATCTACTTCACCTCAATTGATTATGAAAGATTTGGGCCAGCATAAGACATGCCTCAGGATTTGCTTGACATGCAAGTTATAAAAGTAAGACGTTCTTATGTCTGATGAATGCATTAATAAACTCTGTATTTCCTTTCATTTTACAACTTAATATAATACTATGGCATTTATTAGTCTGATAAAGAAGAGAATTGGTAATTGAAATAATTATCCACATGATTCTGGAAAAGACATGTATGTGAGAATGTGTATATAGTTTGTTTGAATTTTTTAAGCAATTATATTAAAATCCTAACTAATAAATTAGTAATATGTCTAATATCATTTTATTTTACCAGTGCATAGAATCTTAGTGATGGAATAACAGAATCTGAGAACTGAAAGAAATCATCTATCTCAATTCCTTATATGGCTAAAGAAATCAAGCTGAAAATAGACTAAATAACTTTCCTGAGTCTTTAGTCTAATTTTTATATAGCTTCTCTCCACATAGGTGAAAATATCAATAAGAGTAGATTTAAATCCTTTCCAGTATAAGAACAACAAAAATAAGAGTTAATATTTATTGAATATCATCATATGCAAGACACTGCTTGAGATGCTTTTATCTTATTTATCTCTTTGATATATTTTATCTCATTTAGTCCAGCAACAATACTACATGTTGGAAATGCCATCACTATTTTATAAAAGAGAAAACTCAGTCACTGAAAGGTTGTACACAGTCACTGATTATATAGCTGTCAAGTAGTGGAGACAAAATTTGAACCAAGGTAATCTAGTTCTCTAGATCCTATAGAGTCTCTTACCACAATTAGACCTCTTTCCATAAGCACAATAGAGTATTAGTGATACTAGTTTATATAAGCCTTTCTATCCCACTGAAGGAAACATGTGAATATGCAGGAGCGAAAGTAAAGATATAAGAATATGTGTGTACCGATTTGTGTGTGTTTGTGTGAAA
The DNA here is from genome assembly GCF_922984935.1 of Meles meles. Classification (NCBI taxonomy): domain Eukaryota; kingdom Metazoa; phylum Chordata; class Mammalia; order Carnivora; family Mustelidae; genus Meles; species Meles meles. Next base: position 100,694,255 of record NC_060071.1, read on the forward strand.
GAGAGAAGGAGAGAGAGAGAGATCCATGATTTGACTTAAAATCTGGGTCTATTTGTCAAAATCATTCCAAGTACCTGTTTAAAAGTCAGGAATGTATTTAATTAGAGCTCATTGGTTATGCCTGAGTATTTAAAGAACAGGATTTTAAGGACAGCTGTCCTTAAAAGGTGATCTGGAACCTGAGCTTTTATGAGAGCTGGGAACTTCTCTCATTTTTACTGAATACCAGCTTTTACCTTAGAGATCTAAAAGTCTAGTTCCTTACATTCTGTTCACTTTTTTTTATAATCAGAAGCCCAAGTTTCCCAGATCATTTATATCACAAGGACACTTATTACCATATTGTTTTATATATTATCTAATCTGGTTCCATAAATTTCATTTTCCAATATCCTAAATCTTTACACTCTAATCTCTGAACTGCATGGTCTCTCATCATTGAAGGCACCATATGCCCTCAATCTCTTTTCTGAAAGTTTCCTTCACTGTTGGGTCAATTGAACCCTGACTGTATGCTGGGTCTCCTTTTCACTGCAGCCCTCTGAAGTGGAGGATGGATTTTCCCACATCTTATGCACCTTAGAATCTTGTGGTGGAAGATGTGTCTTCTATTTATCCTGTTGCTATTTATAAATCATATGATACTTTGACATTATAGTTGAGAAGTGCTTCCACAAAGGAGAATTTCAGATGTTTGATGAATGTGACTATATGATAATTAAATAGAATCTCTTTGTTATGAGGCAAATATTTCCAACCATACAGCATTAATTTACTCATAAAATGTAACTCATACTTTTTCGTACTGATGTCATTATACACAAAATATTCTTCCAGTTTCCTCTTCTGCTATGGTGATAGCTCACATCATAACACAATAGGATCAATACAATGACATTTAGTTACAGGGTAATACTCTTCCATTCAGACATACCAACTCACTCTTGATGAGTCCTAGAAAAATATGTCACTCTAGAGGAAGAGCATTTCAACATAAAAGTAGGATTCTCAATTGCAAGTTCCCAAACCCCCAAATGATACTTTTTTGTTTTATAATGGTAAAAGAGAAACTTCTAGAGAGTTTTTCTTTCCATACACAATGAAAATTTTGGCAATTATAGAAGAAAACATTGTCCTAACTAAAATATAAAGTTCTAATGTCCCCAAATATTCAAATTGGTCAGTCCAAAATTTTAAGGATTGGCATTTTTTCATGCTCTAACTGTCCCATTTTGTGTACACATACACATTCAATTATTTATAGTCATTATATATTTTATATATTACATTTAATGTAATCTTATGTATATTATGAATTACATATAATTCATTTACATATTTATATATATAAATATAAATAATAATAAGTAGAATTAAATGGCCAAATAGCTAATATATATACATATATTTATGTATATATGTACATATATTTATGTATATATATATTATACATATATAATATATATATGTATATATATTAGCTATTTATATATATGTATATATATTAGCTACTTGGCCATTTAATTCTACTTCCCTCTAGCCTACACAACTGGTAGAATAATAGAACCTGTTATCAGCCAGAATTGTTTCATCCCTAAAATCTGTTTCTAAAACTATTCTTCTTTCCATTTCATTTTATCTATCAGTCTCCTCCTCATTCCAATTATACCTATATACTATCCCCTATACACTATGAATGGACTATTTTTCTTCCATATCTACAAAAGCCCAGTATACCATCAATTCAATGGCTATTTTGATAATAACCTATTCTTCTTAACTCTCTAGACTTCCATTATTTTGCCAAAGAAAACTTTATCCCTGCTTGACTCAAGTTTTAACACTTCTGCTTTTACACATAAATACTAAATTAAACTGGAGAAAATTATATATTTTCTTTATAAAAATATATTTTATATAATATATTTATATGTAATTATAAAAATATTATATTATAAAAAATGATCTCTAATGCAAAATGTAAAGTAATAAAGAAATGTAAAAATGACTAATCTTTTCTTTTAAATATTTTATTTATTTATTTGACAGACAAGTAGGCAGAGAGGCAGGCAGAGAGAGAGAGGACGAAGCAGGCTCGCCACTGAGCAGAGAGCCAGATGTGGGGCTTGATCCCAGGACACTGGGATCATGACCTGAGCCAAAGGCAGGTGCCCCCAAAACAAATAATCTTGCTTTTGGAAACAGGAAACCATGTTAATGTTCTCAGTTGCCCATTCATTTCTATGAAATGGGAGCCAAATTATCTGCTGCAAAAGTGGAAAGAGTGTGAGAAATGTCATAACAGGAAATGAGTATGGGAGAAATAAAATTTATCTTTTTATTTTTATAGAAAATAGAAATTATCTTTGACTATTTTTGTCTCTATTTCAACATACATGTATGTTTTACGTGTATGTGCATTTTAATATGTACCATACATGCCATTTTCTGAGAACACAGCAGAATAAGGAAGACAAATGGCATTTACCCTCAAGAAGCTTAGAATTTGGGGCACCTGGGTGGCTCGGTGGTGAAGCCTCTGCCTTCAGCTCAGGTCATGATCTTGTGATCCTGGGATCCTGGGATCGAGCCCCGTATCTGGCTTTCTGCTCATCGGAGAGCCTGCTTCCCCCTCTCTCTCTGCCTGCCTCTCTGCCTACTTGTGATCTCCATCTGTCAAATAAATAAATGTTTAAAAAAAAGAATCTTAGAATTTATGAGAGACAGATATTGTATAGATAGGAATTATACAAATAATTATTCACTTATAGTTGTGATAAGTATCTCAAAAGAAAGGCAGAGTGTATAGTGAAATCATGAAATATAGATACCTGGCATATCCTGGAGACATTTCCTGAAAACTGAAGAGAAAAGGATGGCAGTTACTAAAAATAAAATATCATGGAGTCAGAGAAAATAATATTTCAGCGATAAAGGCTAACATGTAAGAAGGCAATGAAATAGAAAGGAATTTGTCTACAAATAACTTACACAGAAAAGTCTGATGAGGATAGTAAGCAAGAGGAAAATTATTTAATGATGAAAGCAGGGTTTTTGGCAGGAAGTATATTTTAAAAATATGTTTAGATTTTTTAAGAAATTGGAAGGTGTGATGGGAAGGCATTTAAGGACTGCAATCAAGTGAGTGAGATGGAACTATCTGCATGTGAGCAATTTAACCTAGTTTTTCTATGGAGAAGACAGCATCATATAGGTAGACACTAGTTAGTAGGTTATTGAAATACTCCAAATAAAAAAAGTGATGATGGATTCCTTAGAGATAGTGTAGGTAAAGGTGGTCTTTCTTTTTCCCCTGTTGTGTCAGGATGTAATGCCTGAAATAGTTGCTACTATTGTGCAACCAGCCTGAGGAGGAAGCTATACCACAGATGGCAGAGCAAGAGTTGGAAAGAACCAGTATTTGATAACACATCACTGAATCCTTGAAACAAATAAGCCTGAAGCCCAACAAGGATTTCCTGTTATGAGAACTGAGGCCCAGAGAAAAGACTTCTATTGTAGAGAAGGGACTATAGTAAAACGTGTCCAAGTATAATTTCTCAGAGAACAAGATTTCTTCACAACTTAAGTTTTAATTAATTAATTAATTAATTAATTAATTTTAGTGAGAAAAAGGCCTTGAAAGGTTTAAGCAATGCCTTTAAAATTTGAGGAGCATGACATACTTTCCAGAGTCAGCTGTTTTGATTAGCGATTTTATGGGCCATAAGTTTTGAATACTGAGTAAGAAAGGGTAACTTCACTGAGGACAAAGTGGTCAAAGGGTTAAGATATTTGAATTGAATAGATTATCAGTGTGAAATTTGAGCAGACCTAGGATGATAGCAAAAAAAAAAAAAAAGTTGTGGTGGGAAGAAAGAGAATGTGAGTTCAGAATGGAAGTCTTTAAATAATGAGGAAAAGTGACAGAGACTAAGTGACAGAAATAAGAAGGAGAATGTATTTGTATAACCATGAGTCTCAGTGGAGGGTCATTAATATAATTGGAATGGCATTAGAGTCAAGACCTTGATGTATATGAGATGTGAAAGAATACAGTGTTTACACTTGAAAGAGTACACAGTAAATGGTAGTAGTGAAGGCCAGTTGACATTTGAAGCTCAGAGATAGAAATAAAATTCAAAGGTACAGCAGAAAGGGAAGTTTTTAAAGGTTTTTGCCGCAGAAAATCTGCAAGACACAAGAGAAGATTTAGTTAGCATGAACAGGATACAGAAATTGGATACAAGGCAAGAAAGACTAAGGATTACAGTAGGCCAGGATATAAAAAAATAGAAAGGCGTGTTACTGCATTAGTCATTGAGTCACAATAGATACATTAGAATTGTGGTAGATTTCTTCTTGATGATGTCTCAGAGGGTTTGATTTATGATAAATTGTCTGCATTCTGTCCTGTTGTTTGTTATAGAGCAAGGTATCATTTTCTTCTGCATAAGTTGGCATCTGCCAGTAACTGAGTGGCTGGGAAAATATGTGTTTTGTTGGCCACTGGAGGAAATGAAGTGTTTTTAAGAATATTAGCCTTAGAATAACATGCAGGACTTTGGGAGATGGAGAGAAGAAGTGAGATGGGGTTAATCGGGCGGGGTGGGGGGGGGACAAACCATGAGAGACTATGGACTCTAAGAAACAAACTGAGGGTCTCAGAGAGGAGGGGCCTGGGGAGTTGGGTGACCCTGGTGGTGGGTCTTATGGAGGGCATGTATTGCATGGAGTACTTGGTAAGGGCTTAAACAATGAATTTTGGAATATTAGCTTTAGATATCAAAATAAAATAAGTTTGTTAGCACTTTACTGTTAAAAGTCTACATACCAAATATTATTGATATGATTAAGAAATCATTATATTTCAATGTAGAATGTATTAATTCTGTCTTGGTGTCTGCTTGTCAGAGGATGAATCTAACAAAGGGGCCAATTTCCAATAACATGATTAGACAAAAAAAGTGTCATAGATTCCAAAGATAATGTCATGGACAACATGCCAAAAATTTTAAAAATTTGAGTAAAGTTAATAAATTTATTGAAAAAAATCTCCTACATAAATTGAATTCATGCTTAAAAACTTTCCCATAAATTTAATTTCAAGTCATCACATCTTCACAGCTTGATCCCAAAAATGTAAAGAAAACATAATATCAATTTCAAACCATTTTTTTCCCAGAAGGTGAAAAAGAAAAAAATCCTTGTGATTAATTTTATGTGGATTGAGTAAACTTGGTATCAAAACTTGACAAAGGTTTTTACATCAAAACAAAATATATGCTAGTCTCTCTGATTAATTTTAATTAAAAAAATCCAAGCAAAATATTAACAAATGAAAGCCACTGATATATAAAAATGGTGATATAGTAAAATTATTTTGGAAATATATGGTTTGTATTCATTATACTAACAGAATATAAGAAAAATTGAATGATAGCCACAACAAATGCAGAATCCCCACTCACAATAAAAATTCTGCAGACTAGAAACAGAAACTTTTTTTTTTTTTTTTTAAGATTTTATTTATTTATTGGATAGACAGAGATTGCAACTAGTCAGAGAGGCAGGCAGGGAGAGAGAGGAGGAAGCAGGCTCCCTGCTGAACAGAGAGCCCGATGTGGGGCTCGATCCCAGGACCCCGGGATCATGACCTGAGCTGAAGGCAGAGGCTTTAACCCACTGAGCCACCCAGGCGCCCCGAAACAGAAACTTTTTTAACCCCATTGCAAATGTCTACAAACGTCTATAGCAAACATCACACTTAATGAATTATTGTAAATTTTCCCCTGGAGAGTACTGGAGTGATGTGTTATATTTATGTTGGCATAATCAATATTAAAATATAATTACCTAATTATATTAATCTACAAAATTTATGCATTTCTATTTGAAAACATACAGCGATTTTTTTGGTGGTAAAATTTTTTTTAAAGATTTTATTCATTTATTTGACAGACAGAGATCACAAGTAGGCAGAGAGGCAGGCAAAGAGGCAGGCAGAGAGAGAGGAGGAAGCAGGCTCCCTGCTGAGCAGAGAGCCCATTGCTGGGCTCAATCCCAGGACCCTGGGATCATGATCTGAGTGGAAGGCAGAGGCTGTAACCCACTGAGCCACCCAGGTATCCCAGCAAAATTTTGAAAAATTCAGAATTTATATAGAAATTCAAACTGGCCTAGAATATCCAAGATAATCTTGAAAACAAAAAATAAAACTTCAGAATAAAACATATTAAAGGGCTAAAATAATGAAGATTATATCATGAATAAAGGATAGATAACAAAAAAATTGTATAGAATAATCAATTCAGAAACAGAAAAAAGTCACGATATAAAACATAACAAAGAGAACACTGTAATACAGTAGGAAATACATAATTTTTCAGTAACTTTTCTGAATAACTTGTATATTTACTTGGGCCATTATCTCACACCATATGCAAAATCAATTGCACATAGCTTGTGAACCCAAATATGAAAGACAAAACAGTAACAATAGAAGAGAGAAAAAGGCATTACAAGCCATCTCATGACTTTTAAAATTCTTAATCTAAATGAAGCTAAACTAGTGTCAGAAGAGTATTTGCAACATGCATATATTTGCATATATGTTGCTTATAAATATTTATATATCACATATACATATAGAAATTGATATTTATCTCCAATAAATTAATTTTAATGGGACTATATAAAGAACTACTAGACACTATACAAGAGGGGATATGCCAATGGCTGAAAAAGAAAAAGAAAAAAGAAATGGTGTTCAACATTAATCTTTTTGGGAAAAAAAATCAAATTAAGTACTCCATACAACTACCAAAATGGCCAAAATTGGAACTTTTTGAAGGTACCAAGTTTTGGTAAGACATGGAGAATAATAAGGAAATGTGAAAATAGAAAACTCCTTCATGTATGTTTCATAGAACATGTTTAAACACTATGTTTAGCTACTTTATTCATAATACCATAAACCCATCAACAATGGACTGGAAAGATTAATTGTGGTATGCCAACAGAATAAAATACAACAATGAGAATGAAAACAACAACAACAACAACAAAACACACCAAAACCCAAAACTGTTGTTCTGTTCAATACATGGATAAATCTAATGTTAATCAAAAGACAAATACAAAAGAAATTTATTGTATAAATATACTTATATAAAGTTCAAACATAATCAAGACTAATGTGTAGGGTTAAAAGTTTACTTTCTATGTGGTGGCAAATGGAATGAGGCAGAGAAATGACTTCTAGAATACTAGTAATATTCTAATTTTTGATATGGATGGTAATACCTGCATATGTTCTCTTTATGATAATTCAATCTACTATGGTCTTATGAGTTGTGAGCATTTTGTATGTATATATTAATTCAATTTTTATTTAAATTAAAATGAATTATTACAGCAAAAAATTCCAGAGCTACTTTTAGAGTGAGAGAAATTTATCAGAAAATTCTAATAGAATTACTGTCCTCTATAATTGGCCAACATGGTTTTTCATGAGCATTACTAGCTCTGTCAAGGGAATAGATTTATCAGATTAGCTTGAGCTAAGAAAAATTCATTCCCTGTGGAATATGGCTAGATGACACAAAAACAATATTAAAGTTCTGTTAACAAGGAAAAATTATTGTAATGGGTTTTCATATATCAAATTTAAAAAAAGTTCTTTATCCTCTCATGGACAATTTTATAATAAGACACTTTTAGCTGTACTCTGGAGACAGAGATCATAAGATGTATCTTGGAGAGATGATCTGATTTATGAGCCCTCACCCTTTACTATTATCTTTTATAAAATAGCATCCTCTTTACATGATCCCTTCTGTCTCTGTCTCAACAATCCTTCTTGGAAGGTTGTTTAAAAGTGTATTAATATATGTATTTGAATGGAAAAGTGTGTTTGTATTTCTGCAATGAATTATATTCCCTTCCTGTACCATATTTTATTTGTAATACTTTTATAGTTATAGAGATTAATGCCTTACCTAACAGTTAAGTTGGTTACATTTGACTATTTTTCATGTCATGCTTATTTGCTACTTTATTCAGTCAGCACAGACTCTGCCATACATAGGACCATTTGACTCAGTTGAATGGTTACTGAGTGATTTATTACAGGTAACTAGTTCATTACACACTCAGAATAATTTCAGTGTGTTTGCATGGGGATGTAGTAACAAAATATAATTTAAAGAAATTTATATTTGTATCTGCAATTCTGATCCAGGGTGGAGAATACAATTATTTTGAAAATTATCTGTATTTCATTTATTCAGCAAATACTTGTTAAGCAGAAAATACATCCAGGTACTCAACTCGGTCTCTAAGATAGAATAGTGAACAAAAAACAAAAATATCACTGTCTATGTAGAATTTACATTTCAATGGAAAAAGGCAGACAGTAAAAATACAAGAATAACACAAAATAGAAATGACTTAGGTAAACATATTACATCACTAAATGCTGCAGGAAGCGGAAAAAGTAGAGTAGGGTAGAGACCGTTTGAGAACACTAGAGAGGGAGTAGACTGCAACTTTCAAAAGGGTGATAAGGAGAAGCTTTATCAAAAATACAGCATTTGAACTAAGACTTAAAGTTAGAAAAGTAGACACCACAGTGAATGAGTAAAGAAAAATCCAGTCAAAGGAAATAATCAGTGCAGACTCCTCTGAGGCTGGAGTATTTCTGATGTGTTATTAAAGGGAGAGACAACAACAATGCCATGTTATACGAAGTAGAGTGATAAAGAGGGAAAGTACTAAAATGTGAATTTAGAGAGTAATTGGGGCCATCACAGGCCATTATTAGAGATTTAACTTTTTTGCAGAGTACAGTATTTTGAGCAGAAGAGTGAGATAAATTGAATTCCCCTTAAAAATGATCAATGCAGCTGCTATGTTTCATAGAAAGTATGAAAGGAAGGGCAAACATAGGAGGAACAGTAAGATTATTTCAGTAACCCAGACTAGTAAGGATAATGGCTTGGAGAAGGATAGGTAGTACTAGGATAAGGAATTGTTACACTCTACATGGAGTATTTTAAACACAGAGCCTAATGGATTGGATATGAGGTGTGAGAGGAAAACAATGAATCAGAAAATTGATGGGGGTGCTATAAGCTGGAAAAATATATTGTCATATGAAGTATAGAGTGAAGTATAGGGAGTAAAGTAGGAGCTGGAAAAAAATGGGTGTAGTTACTGGCCTACAGATGGCATTTCACTATATGATAATGAATTAGTTCACTGGGAAAGTGAATGGAGATTTAGGATAGATTAGCACCAAGGACTAAACTGTAGAGCACTTCAATTTGAAGTTGAGAATAATAAGAATTCATGAAAATACTCAAAATTCAGTATTAAAAAATCTGGGAGAGCATGATGTCATTGAATATGGGTATAATTTTGCATGGCATGTTATACTTATACTTTTGATCATATTTAATCCCTCATTTTCACTTTTATCTCTTATACTGCCATATTTAAATACAGTTTTTATGAAGTAGTGAGGTAGTGAAATTTTTGTTTTATCCTCAAAACCTCAACTAAATTTGCCACAATGACCTTCAATAGGTGTGTATGTAAAAATCTGCCTTGTAAGTCAAATGATGCCTACAATACTATTTGCTAAATTATGTATTCAAATACGAGTTTAAAACACTTATTATGGTAAAAACACATTTCATATAAAAATGTCATAGAAATTGAAGCAAATACAAAGTTAATATATAATACATTCTCAAAGGTATACTTTTGTGTGATTTTTTTCATGTAAAAAAGATCTCTTTGAAAGTATAGATTGAAAAGAGTCATGATGGTCACAAATGAAACAGATATGACAAAATATACTTCATGAAACAAAACAAATTGCCAGATAAATATTTGCAAAAGTCATATTTGATAAAGGACTATTTGCCAAAATACACAAAGAGGTCTTAAAACTCAACAATAAGGAGTGCCTGACTGGCTCATTCAGTAGAATATTCAACTCTTGACCTAGGGATTGTGAGATTGAGGCTTATATTGGGTGCAGAGTCTACTTAAAAAAAATAAAAAGACAAAAACCCTCAACAAATAGCCTGATTAAAAAATGGACAAAGGATGGAAGAGGCAAGTCACCCTAAGGTATACAGATGGCGTATAAGCATATGAAAAGGTGTTCAACATCATCCACTAGGGAATTGGAATTTAAAACAATAATTAAATAGTACTACACACTTAGAATGAGTAAAATCCAGAACATCAACAACAATAAATGCTGGCCAGGAGCAACAGGAAGTTTCATTCATTGGTTGTAGGGATGCAAAATCGTACAGCCACTTAAGAAGATAGTGTGATGGCTTCTTACAAAACTAAGCATACTTAACATATGATGTAACAATTGCTCTCCTTGGTATTTACACAAAAGATTTGAAAATTTATGTCCACACAAGAAGCTGTACAAGTATGCTTATAGCAATGTTATTAATTATTGTTAGATCTTGGGATACCTGGGTGGGTCAGTTGGTTAAGCATCTGCCTTCAGTTCAGGTCACGGTCTCAGGGTCCTGGGATGGAGACCTGCATCAGGCTCCCTGTTCAGCAGGGAGTCTGCTCCTCCCTTTCCCTCTGTTCCCCTCTTGCCACTCATGCTTGCTCTGACTCTCTCTCAAATAAGTAATTAAAATCTTAAAAAGTAATAATTGTCAAATATTGGAAGCTCCTAAAATGTCCTTCTGTGGGTGAAATGGATAAATAAACTATGATACATCAGTGGAACATCATTGGGCACTAAAAAGCAATGAGCTATCATGACATGAAAAGACATGGAGGAAGCTTAAATGCACATTAACTAAGTGAATGAAGCCAATCTGTAAATGCTTCATACTGTAAAATTCTAATGACATGACATCCTGGAAAAGGCAAAACTATGAAGACTATGAAAACTACTAAAAAGATCAGTAGTTGCCAGGGTTTGGGAGAAGGGAAGGATAAATAGGAGGAGCACAAGGGAGTTTAGGGCAGGGAAACTAATGGGTATGCCACTGTAGTGGTGAAGACATATCATTAGACATTTGCCTGAACTGATAGAATGTACAATGCGAAGAGTGAACCCTGATGTAAATTATGGACTTTGAGTGATAACAATTTGTCACTGTGGATTCATCAACTGTAACAAATGTGCCACTCTGGTGTGGGATGTTGACAGTCAGGGAAGCTGTGTCTGTGTGAGAAAAGGAAGTGTTTGGGAATTTTTGGTATTATCCACTCCATATTGCTGTGAAATCAAAACCACAGGAAAAATTAAAGTCCATTAAAAAAATCAATCAATAAAGATAATCCTCTGATAAAGTTTTAAAAACACAAATTATATAAAGTAATTTAAACCATTTTATACAAAACACTCCTCAACAAATGGGCTTTTCATAAAAAAGCTCATAGGGAATTAGCTGAAGGGGTTCTCAAGGGTGATGCTTAAAAAAATGCCCAAGAAATCCATTTTTTTTTTTACCTATTTAAAAATCTAATTGGGAGAAAGAGTATTTAAAACGGTTCTATTCTCTTTGAGATATGGAGAAAGGAACATTAGCTGTACCATTGGAAACTTGTGTTTTTTACTTCCAACTATCTGCTTTACAAATATGTCAGTGTACAAGTGTTTCATTTAATTATTAAATTAAAAATATAAAAGAAACGTTATTCAACAAGCACCAGTAGTCTAATAAATTTATCTAAGATTTGAGCTGCTTTAAATGTATATATTCATCTAGTAACTTATTTTTTTTCCTTTCTGCTCCATGATCAGTGCACTTTAATGGCATTATGTTTGTTTACACAGTCTTAGGGAAGGCATAGAAGCTAATTGCAGAGGTGAATTCCAATCACCCATAATATCAGGTCTTATTTCCTCTGACATGACAATTTGCTTCATGGAGTCATGGAGATCTTTTAGCTAAATACTTCTGATAGTTTTTTCATTGTGTTCCAGATGTCATTTAAGATTTGATTTATAGCTTGAATGATGTATCATCCTCATTAGTATCTCTCAGATAGCACTCTCCTCATTAATGTCTTAGACAAATATAGTACAGGCATACCTCAGAGATACTGAGGGTTCAGTTTCAGGCCACTGCAACAAAAGTGAGTATTTTAATAGAACAAGTTAAATCAATTCTTTTGGTTTCCCAGTGAATATACTATACTGTAGTCTATTAAGTGTGCAATAGCTCTTATGTCTTAAAAAGCAATGTCCAGCAGTGCCTGGGTGGCTCAGTGGGTTCGAACCTCTGCCTTCAGTTTGGGTCATGATCCCACGGCCTGGCATGGAGCCTCGTGTTGGGCTCTCTGCTCAACAGGGAGCCTGCTTCCCTTTCTCTCTCTCTGCCTGCCTCTCTGCCTACTTGTGATCTGTCTCTCAAATAAATCAATAAAATCTAAAAAAAAAAAAGCGATGTCCATATTTTAATTAAAAATAATTTATTGTTGAAAAAATGGTAACTATTTTTGGAGCTTTCAGCCAGTTGTAATCTTTTTGTTGAGGAGGGTTTTGCTTCAATGTTCATGGCTGCTGACCAATCAGTGTGGTGGTTGCTGAAGGTTGAGATGATTGTGGCAATTTCTTCAAATAAGGCAGGAGCAAAGTTTTCAGCATCCATTGACTTATTTTCATGAGTTATTTTTCTGTAGCACGCAAAGCTGTTTGATAGCATTTTACCCACAGTAAAACTTTTCTCAAAACTGGAGTCAATCCTTTGAAACCCTGACACTGCTTATCACTAGCTTTATGTCATATTCTAAACCACTTGTCATTTCAATAATCTTCATAGGACCTTCACTAGGAGTAGATTCCATCACCAGAAAGACCTTTCTTTGCTTGGTTATAAGAAGCAACTCCTCATCTGCTCGATTTTTATCAAGAGATTGCCACAGTTCAGTTATGTCTTCAGGCCCCTCTTCTAATTCTATTTCTCTTGCTATGTCAACCACATCTGCAGTTAATTCCTCCACTGAAGTCTTGAACCCCTAAAAGTCAACTGTGAAGGTTAGGATCAACTTTTTCCAAATTCTTTTTAATATTGATATTTGACCTCTTCCCATAATCACAAATGTTCTTAATGGCATGTAGAATGATGAAGTCTTTCCACAAAGTTTCTGATTCCTCTGCCCAGATCATCAGAAGAATCACTGTCAATGGCAGCTACACCTTACAAACGTATTTCTTAAATAATATGACTTGAAAGTTGAAATTATTTCTTGATCTGTAGGCTGCAGAATGAATGTTATGTTAGTCACAAAAACAAAATTAATCTCAGTGTACATTGGCATCAGAGCTTTTGGGTGACATTGTCAATGAGCATTAATGTTTTGAAAGATCTTTTTTCTAATCATATCTGATTTCTGTCATCCAACACATCTAATTAAGCATAATTCTAAGAGCCCTAAGTTTTTCAGAAGGGTAAATGAACATTGGCTTTAACTTTAAGTCACCAGCTACATTACCCCCTAAACAAGAGAGTCAGCTTGACCTTTGGGGCTTTGAAACCAGGCATTTACTTTTCCTCTCTAGCTATGAAAGTTTTAGATGACATCTTCCTCCAAAAGAAGGCTATTTCATTTACATTAAATAGCTATTGTTGAGTGTAGCCACCTTCATTGATTATCTTAGGTTTTCTGGAAAATTTGCTGCAGCTTATCCATCAGCACTTGCTGTTTCACCTTTCACTTTTATGTTATGGAGAAATTTTCTTTCCTTAAACCTCATGACCAAATGTCTGCTAGTAGCTTCAGACTTCTTTTGCTGCTTCCTCAGCTGTCTCAGCCTTTACAGGATTGAAGAGACTCAAGGCGATGTTCTGGATTAGATTTTGGCTTAAGGAATGTTGTGGCTGGATTGATTTTATGTCCAGACCTCTAAAACTTTCCCCATATCAACAATTAGGCTGTTTTGCTTTCTTATCATTCATGTGTTAACCCAAGTAGCTCTTTTAATTTTCTTAAAGAACTTTTCTTTTGCATTTACATCTTGACTGTTTGGCATCGGAGTCTCAGCTTCAGCCTATCTTAGCTTTTAAAATTCCTTCCTCACTAAGCTTAATCATCTCTGGTTTTTTTATTTAATGTGAGAGGTGTGTGACCTCTCTTTTTACTTAGAGTCCATAGTGGGGTTATTAATTGGCCTAATTTCAACATTAGGTCAATATGTCTCATGGAATAGGGAGGTGTGAGGAGAGGGAGAGAAATGGGAAACAGCTGGTCAGTGAAACACTCTAACCACAAAGCATTTATCAACTAAATGTTCTGTCTTATATAGATAGGTAAGGTTTGTGATGCAATTACAGTAGTAACATCAAAGATCACTAATTACAGATCACCTTAGTAAATATAATAACAATGGAAAAAAGTTGAAATGTTGCAAGTATTACCAAAATGTGACTCGGAGACACAAAGTGAGCAAATGATGCTTGGAAAAATGGCACTGATAGACTTATTCAGATCAGGGTTGCTATAAAACTTCAACTTGTAAAAAATTCAGTATCTGCAAGGCACAATAAAATGAGGTATGCCTGTAGCTTCCCAGCATGGAGTTGCATAAGTAAATAAGCACATGTGTAAATATCTATGTTCAACATCTATACTTCTTCCAGCAGATGTGTTTAGAATTGATGTGTTTGGTTTTTTGTTACTTTCAGTTCATAGAGGGTTAACCCACTTTTGAAGATAAATAATTTTCAGTGTGACTCTATAAAAAGAGAAGAAGGAAGCAATGTAATTAAAATTCACTATAGAGATATTTTCAATAAGGAGGAATTCATCATTAATATTTGGTATATAAATAATAAGTTAAATCCATTTTTAAAAGAAAGGCTTGAGATTTCCTTGAGATTGTTTTATGCATGGTCAGTTCAGTTATAATAAAAATATGTATTATACTTTAAAAAGCCTGAACTATATTTGGTATTATTTTATTAGAGAATGTTGTAGTGCTTAATTCACAGATTAAATTCTAGGAACCTAGATCACTTTTTAGCTCTGCTTTTTTTTTTTAAGATTTTATTTATTTATTTGACAGAGATCACAAGTAGGCAGAGAGGCAGGCAGAGAGAGAGGAGGAAGCAGGCTCCCCGCTGAGCAGAGAGCCCAATGTGGGGCTTGATCCCAGGACCCTGGGATCATGACCTGAGCTGAAGGCAGAGGCTTTAACCCACTGAGCCACCCAGGCGCCCCTTAGCTCTGCTTTTTGTTCATGCACTGGCTATAATGGGACCACTACAGTGGTGCCATTGTTCTTGATTTCTTCTTTTACTCTACTAGGTTGGCATTTAAATGCCCTTGTATTCCTGAGACACACAGGGATTAATTATAGGGATTGCATTTTCTTTTCTATAGTCAGACACATAGATTAGAAAGTCCTCAAGTTGATATACACCTCCCATCTCAATTCCAGATTCTAGTAAAGCTAATTATCCAATCTTGACATCTGCGAAGAGAGATGTATGTCCTGAAAGCAATCTGCATAAAACTGATCTTTGCTGCTACTAAGAATTGTGTATCCTGGGAGTTTCAAGATCTCAGAACTTCCAGGGTAATGTGTGTTAGTCATAAATTGTCAGGTTCGGTTCCAGTTCCTTTCCCATATTGGTATGTAGGACTTGGAAATATTTATGGCATTCTGAGGGTGCTGAGTGGCCCTGAGGTATATTCTTATAGATTACTACAGTACTTAAGGATGAACTGGAGGATGCCTTTAAAGATTGCATGAACTGGTTGTTGCTTTGTTTTCATAGGCCATTCCTTAAGAGTCTACATTGCCACCAAATAAATATCATATCAGCTCCAGTTCCAGTGATTTTCCTCACAAGCAATAGATACTTTGAATTTTTACTTTTTATTTTTCTGGTCCCACCTGAATGGCAGAGAGTAGAGGGATTTTTGTTTGTTTGTTTTCAGAGAACATTTATTTTAATATTATAAAAGAAGGCTCTTCTTCCAATGGGGGATGGGAGAGTAAAGGAATGAATATAATGTGTCCTTTATTTGTTACGTGCAGGAATAAGTAATGGTTTTTACCAGAAGAAGGTGACATATTGAATTGATTTTCTTTTCCTAAAAAATATTTCAAATCAATTTTGAAACAGAAAATTATCTATCTGATAAATTTTACTATTAGTTTGCATCCAAAATCACCAGTTTTCTTATCCCTTGTGCTACCACAGGGATTTAAAAAATTGCCATAGGGGTTTCAGGGGCCAGTGATTTGGCAAGCGTTCTGCCATACTGCATGTGCAGATCATGGGTATGCTGCTACTCATGACAGAAAATTAATAGACCATCCTAATGACCCTCTGATTTTCCCTGTTCAAGCAGCTGATTCAATCCTCAACAGCTATAATTAAACAGAGCAATCTGTCAAGGAAGATAGCTATTCTTGTTAATTCTATAAACCACCATGTTGGCTTTTCCTATTGTGATCTGCAGCTGATACACAATCTTGAAATCTTTTGCCAAAACAAATGGCCAGGGGATAAAACTCTAAAGAAGCATTCTATGGAATGAAGCTAAAGATGCTGGTGAACTCACTATTTTCAGTTTTGCAACAGACTGTCCTGGGGCAAATACAATAGTGTGTGTAAGTAAAACAATAAAATTAAAATTGGAAACAAAACAAAACAAAACAAAAACAAAAACAACAATCCTGGCATAATGTTGTCTTCTGTAACTGATAGATCAGTTGGAAGTTACTCTTTTATAATGCTGGGGACAGATGCTTTAGCAATGTGTTTTCTTGAAAACTATTATTATGTACATCAAATTCTGTTGCTAAATGAAGACTTCCTATTCTTAGTGCTTTCTCAGCTTCCCTTCTTACTGGATTGCAGCACTCACTTATAGTCCATTTTAGTCAGTCAGCTTCTCCACATCTCCTCCATGAGAACCAATTTATATGAAATGCAGAAATAGTTCAATCCATTAATAGGACCAATTTTTGTGCATATTTCTTAAGATATAACAAAACACTATATAGTACAGTTACTATGAAATGTTTGTGTTTGGTTCAGGGTGGATAAATAGCACTGGAAATCAGAAGGAACCTCAGTCTCTCCAAGTAGGATAACTTCTAAGAATTCACACACTGGATATATAAATAAATTGCTGAGTTGAGTTTGCAGTTAGTGATTTTATGATATCCCTATGTTTCTGACTGAGGGTGTCACAAATAAAATGAGAATTATAAAACCTGCCTCTTTCTGAGTTCACATAGTTTTAAGAATATGAAATTACTGGGGTGCCTGGGAGGCTCAGTCGGTTAAGTGTCAGCCTTCAGCTCAGGTCATGATCCATGATCCTGGAGCCCCAGAATTAAGGCCCATGTTGGGTTCCCTGCTCAACAGGGAATCTGCTTCTCCTTCTGCCCCTCAACCAGCTCATGTTCTCTCTCTCTCTCTCACTCTCTCTCATTCTCAAATAAATAAATAAATAAGTAAAATCTAAAAAAAAAAGAATATGAAATTATTATTCCTATTAATTCATGTAGGTTGAGTTAATTTCCATTGCTATTTTCCTTCTTGCTCTTCTCCATGATATTTCAGCTTCCATGTGATGACAAATGGAGTGTCATTCAGTCTCCCTCTTTCCTTCTACTACCATTGTTTACCATCTAACTACATTTACTTTTGGCTCTCTTTAAAATAAAGAGAAGCAGGGGCACCTGGGTGGCTCAGTGGGTTAAGCCTCTGCCTTTGGCTCAGGTCATGATCCCAGGGTCCTGGGATTGAGCCCCACATCAGGCTCTCTGCTCGACAGGGAGCCTACTTCCTCCTCCTCTCTCTCTCTGCCTACCTGTGATCTCTCTCTCTCTCTCTGTCAAATAAATTAAAAAAAAAAAAGCTGCTCTTTAAAAAAATAATAAATAAATAAAGAAAAGCAGGCAATTATTCAATATAGAAAGATATTCCACATCTTTTGAAAGATTAGAACTCACAAGCAGAAACTCCATACATTTCTCTTTATCTGAGAAAAAGATTTTTGCTCAATTTCTGTGAAAAATCAGGACCTCTTGCCTTGTCCAATTTTAGAGACATTGTCTTATTAAAAAACATATTATTAAGGATACTCCATTATAAGAAAAGAAAACTGGCTCTCTAAATAAAAATATATGCATTTCATACATTTTCACTAGCAATGTAACTGGATGGAAAAGTCAATTTTAATGAATATTTTCTGGACATTTTAGGGTCATTTTGACTGCACTTTGGTTGTTAAAGCTAGAAAGAAATGTTTGCAGACACAAAGTGATGCATAAATTCATTTTTCATAAATAATTTTAGAAATGCTGCATATACTTTCATCTTTAGTAAGATAAATTACCCATAAAACAATTTCATACTATCTGATATCCTGACTGTCCAAGTGATAGATTTGTATGAGTAGTGAGTGGCTTATTAGTTATGTCAGTGTGAACTTTAATGTTTCTTAAGTATTCCAGATGAAAAGAATTTTTTTCGATAACTTTCTCCGGGGGGAAAAATATGTAGGAAACACTTGAAAATTGCATGTATACAAGTTCTATTTAAAATCCAAAATTGAGGCTCTTACATTGCTCTCTATGACCTTTGAACAAACTCCAAAAATGAGGATACTGCAACATTCAAAACCATAATCAACACAAGTGGTTTACTTGTTTTTCTATATCTTCAGTTATGTTTCAAGTTGTTTTCATAATTTTTAGACAATCTTTTCTTTCATTGCTCCAATTTGTGTTCATTGTTATGTTATTAATCACTTAAAATTAGTTTTTACACTTGATGGTAACCACAAAGCAAAAACTTGCAGTAGATACAGAGATGACAAAGAGAAGGGAATGAAAAACATACTGCTATGGAAAATCATCAGTTAACAAAGGAAAAGAGAGGAAGAAAGGAACAAAGGAACTACAAAACAGCTGGAAAACAATTAATAAGATGGCACTAGTAAGTCCTTACCTTTCAATTAATTTCTCTACATGTGAATGATTAAATTATCCAATCAAAGAGATAGAATGGATGAATGGATTAAAAAAAAAAAAAAGACCCAACTATGGGCAGCCTGCAGAAAACTCCCTTCAACTAAGGACACATATAGGCTCAACGTTAAGGGATGGAAAAAGACATTCCATTGCAAGTGAAAATCAAAAGAGAACAGGGATAGCTATATTTATATCAGACAAAATAGCCTCTAACTCAAAAGCTGTCACAAGAGATAAGGCATTATATAATAATAAAGGGTTCAATTTGCCAAGATGACATGACAACCATAAACATATATATGCGCCCAACATTTGAGCACCTAACTATATTACAGAAATATTCAGAGATCTGAAGGGAAAAATAGAAAATACAATAATAGTAGGATGTTTCAATGCTCCACTTTCAACAATGGATAAATCATCTGGGCAGAAAACCAATAAGGAAATAAGGACTTGGATTATATTTTATTATTTTTTTTAATAATGAACTCACAACCCTGAGACCAAGAGTCACATCTCTACTGACTGAGCCAGCCAGGCACTGCTATGAACTATACTTTAGACCAAAAGGGACCTAACAGACATATATAAAATATAAAATATTACATCCCAAAGAAACAAAACAAATATTTTTCTCAAGCACACATGGAACTTCTCCAAGATATATCATATGTAGGTCAGAAATCATGTCTTAGCAAATTTAAGAAGATTGAAATCATACCAAGTATCTTTTCTGACCATAATGACATGATGTAGAAATCAAATAACAGGAGGAAACATGAAAAAAATCATAAATATGTGAAAATTAAATACACTCCTGACCAAGGGGTCTAAAAAGATATTAAAAGGGAAATCAGTACATATCTTGAAACAAATGAGTAGAAACACAACATACCAAAATCTATGGAATTTATAAAAGTATTCCAATAGGGAAGTTCACAGCAATAAACACTTACATTAAGAAAAAAAATCTCAAGGAACTAGAGAAGTAGGAAGGAGCTCCTCAAGGAACTAGGGAAAAGGACAAACAAATCTGAAATTTAGCAGAAGAAAGGAAATAACAAAGATTGGAAGAAAAATAAATGAAATAGAGACTAGAAAGAAAAAAAATAGAAAAGGCAGATGAAACTTAGAGCTGTTTTTTTTTTTTAAGATAAACAAAATTGACCAACCTATAGCTAACAAAGAAAAAGTGAAGAGTCAGAACAAAAATCAGAAATAACAGAAATAAAAAGTGTCATAAGAGACTACTCTGAACAAATACATGCCAATAAGTTGGATAACCTACAAGAAATGAGTAAGTTTGTAGAAACCTACAACCTACCAAGACTGACTCATGAAGAAATTGAAAATGTGCACAGATCAAAATGATTAAGGAGATTAAATTAGAATAAAAAACCTTCAAATAAAGTTTAAGACCAGATGATTTTTCATTGGTGAATTATACCAAAATTGTAAAGAATTAACATATTTCTTCATAAATTCTTCTAAAAAGTTGAAGATGAGAAAACAATGATATATCTAATAAAAATCTTCTACACAGCAAAAGAAACAATCAACAAAATGAAATGTCAACTTATGTAATGGGAGAAAATATTTCCAAACCATGTAGTCAAAATATATAAGGAATTCATACAACTCAATAACAGAAAATAAAGCAATCCAATGAAAAATGGGAAGATTACTTGAATATAATTATTTTTTTTCCAGAGAAGATATATAAATGGTCTATAGGTACATGAAAAGATACTCAGTATCACTAATTATCAGGAAAATGCAAATCAAAGCCACGATGAACTATCACCTCACACTTGTTGGAAGAGCTATCATCAAAAAGACACAAGATAAATTTGATGAGGATGTGAAGAAAAGCGCAACTTGTGCACTGTTGGTGGAGTTACAAATTGTTCAGCCACTATGGGAAACAATGGAGAGGTTCCTCAAAAAAATCAAAATAGAACTGTTACCTGATCCATCAATTCCACTTTTGGGTATATATCCAAAGGAAATGACAGCAGAATTTTGAAGAGATCTTTGCCCCCATGTTAATGAAGAATAATCACAGTAGTCAAGGCACAGAAACAACCTAAGTGTCTTCTATGGATGAATGGATAAAGAAGATGTGGTATACATATACAAAAGAATATTATTCAGCTATTAAAAAGAAAGAAATCCTGCCATTTGCATCACTATGGATGGAAATTAAAGGCATTTTGCTAAGTGAAATAAGTCAGACAGAAAACAGAAATACTGGATCATCTCACCTGTATGTGTTTTTTTTGTTTGTTTTGTTTTGTTTTGTTTGTTTGTTTTTGTTTTTATAACAGAAACAGAGTAGAATGGTGGTTCCCAGAGGCTGGTGTTGGCAGAAATGGGGTGATGTTGGTCAAAATGTACACATTCCATTTATAAGATGAGTAAATTATAGGGATCCAATGTGTGGCCTGGTGACTGTAGTACAGTTAACTACTTTCAAATACCTGAAAGCCGCTAAGAGGGTAAATTTTAAATGTACACAAATACCTAATTGTAATTATGTCAGGTGATGACGGTATTACCACCTTATGTTAGGTGATGAGGTTATAATCATATTGTGGTACAATTTCACAATTGATGCATATTCAAATTGTCAACTTTCAGACCTTACATAATATTATATGTCAATTTTATCTCAATATAGTGAAAAGAAAAAAATTTCAATTATAAAATAAATAAAATTACCATCTAAAGTAATTTTTGATATATTCACTTAAAAAAAAACTATTCTTTTAAAACTTAAGTTATCAGTGTGGAACTTCAGAGAATGGACGAAAAGGCTATAAGACCAACTGGGGCAGATTTGGCACAAGAACACAGGTATCTTGAGAAATTTAGACAACTATTAATTTCCCAACTACTTCCTCCAATTGTTGAATTATTTGGCTCTGTAAAAGGAATATTAGGAAAAACAGTCCATTTCACTAGTTCATGTCATGTGCCTCTCCCTGGGCTTGGGATGGAAAGGTATCTCAAATATGAAGTTTACCATATTTTGACAAAATGAAATTAGAAAAGAGGTGTGATGGTGTGATATAAGGTGTCTCGTGAAATGCTGTATGACCAAATTTACAATTGCAGCACCCATCAGCAAATACTCACAATATTGTTTTTTTTTTTTTTTAGTTTTTTTTTTTATAAACATATAATGTATTATTAACCCCAAAGGTACAGGTCTGTGAATTGCCAGGTTTACATACTTCATAGCACTCACCATAGCACATACCCTCCCCAATGTCTATAACCCTACCACCCTCTCCCTACCCCCCAATATTCTGTTTTTGAGGTGCTGAGTTTAAAATGTCAGATTACAACACTTAAGAAAAAAACACTTTTTGCTTGTAAGGGTGAGAAATCTTTTTCTATTCATTTCTCCACTGGTAGAGCATTAAGCCTAGAGAAGACAAACATCCTTTCACATTACTCTCAACAAGAATCAGCAAAATACTCCTCAAAATGCTTTGGCTGTATGTAGAATATCTTACTATTTACAAAATATTTAGCATCTATTGTTTAAGTTTCCTTGCAACCATAAGTTTGGGAGTAAAGGCATTTTGTTTTGTTTTGTTTAATTTTATAGTTGAAGATGACTTGAAAATCAGCAAAACACATGAAGTGTGGTAAGGGCAAACTAAGAAGCAGGAAAAACACCATCTCCTTTCCACAGCAGTAGGAAAAAAAGTAGCATAGCAGTCTCCTAGATACATGGCACTGTGATCCTTTTTCTTTGTCCATGAAGTTCTTGGCCAGGGTTCATTTAATTAACTCTTTTCTGTGCTTGATAAATTGTGTAGTCTTTCAGCAACTTTACATCTTGTATAATATTCAGTTAAAGTATGTTCCTGGGGAATATTTTCCATGTGTGAACGCATGAGTCAATACTCATCATGCTGTTGTGAAAATGTAAATCCAGTTGACTCTTGAACAGTTTGGGGGTTAGAGGTGTCAACCCTTGCACAGTTGAAAATTCACATCTAAATTTTGACTCCCAAAAGGCTTAAATTAACTACTAATAGCACACTATTGCCAGGAATCCTTACTGATAACAGAGCCAATTAACTTATTTTGAATGTTATCTGTATCATATGCTGTATTCTTACAATAAAATAAGCTAACAAAAGAGACTTATTAAGAAGATCATAAGGAAGAGAAAATACATTTACAGTATTGTACTGTACTGTATTTATAAAAAAATCTGCTTATAAAAAAAAATCTGCTTATAACTGGACCCAGGCAGCTCCAACCCATGTTGCTGAAGAGTCAACTGTAATTCCAGATGTCAGGCCCAAACTCAGATGCAATTATTTACCTTTCATTTATTAAATGAGAAAAATCTTCCTGTAATGTAGAACTGACATCAAAACATTTAACAACATTCATAGAAAACTCATTTTTCATTGATCCTACATAATATAGGACTAAATGCATAACTTTTCAGTATATATGGAACAGATTTTTGTATGGAGAAACTACCTTTCTTTTTTTTTATTTTTTTGGTTTATTTACAGCATAACAGTGTTCATTGTTTTGGCATCACACCCAGTGCTCCATGCAGTACGTGCCCTCCCTATTACCCACCACCTGGTTCCTCAACCTCCCACCCCCCTGCCCCTTCAAAACCCTCTGGTTGTTTTTCAGAGTCCATAGTCTCTCATGGTTCATCTCCCCTTCCAGTTTCCCTCAACTCCCTCTCCTCTCCATCTCCCCATGTCCACCATGTTATTTGTTATGCTCCACAAATAAGTGAGACCATATGGTACTTGACTCTCTCTGCTTGACTTATTTTGCTCAGCATAATTTCTTCCAGTCCCGTCCATGTTGCTACAAAAGTTGGGTATTCATCCTTTCTGATGGAGGCATAATACTCCATTGTGTATATGGACCACATCTTCCTTATCCATTCATCCGTTGAAGGGCATCTTGGTTCTTTCCACAGTTTGGCGGCCGTAGCCATTGCAGCAATAAACATTGGGGGTACAGATGGCCCTTCTTTTCACTACATCTGTATCTTTAGGGTAAATACCCAGCAGTGCAATTGCAGGGTCATAGGGAAGATCTATTCTTAATTTCTTGAGGAATCTCCACACTGTTCTCCAAAGTGGCTGCACTAACTTGCATTCCCACCAACAGTGTAAGAGTGTTCCCCTTTCTCCACATCCTCTCCAACACACGTTGTTTCCTGTCTTGCTAATTTTGGCCATTCTAACTGGTGTCAGGTGGTATCTCAATGTGGTTTTAATTTGAATCTCCCTGATGGCTAGTGATGATGAACATTTTTTCATGTGTCTGATAGCCATTTTTATGTCTTTGTTGGAGAAGTATCTGTTCATATCTTCTGCCCATTTTTTGATATGATTATCTGTTTTGTGTGTGTTGAGTTTGAGAAGTTCTTTATAGATCCTGGATATCAACCTTTTGTCTGTACTGTCATTTGCAAATATCTTCTCCCATTCCGTGGGTTGCCTTTTTGTTTTGTTGACTGTTTCCTTTGCTGTGCAGAAGATTTTGATCTTGATGAAGTCCCAAAAGTTCATTTTTGCTTTTGTTTCCTTGGCCTTTGGAGACATATCTTGAAAGAAGTTGCTGTGGTTGATATCAAAGAGGTTACTGCCTATGTTCTCCTCTAGGAATCTGATAGATTCCTATCTCACGTTGAGGTCTTTTATCCATTTCGAGTTTATCTTTGTGTATGGTGTAAGAGAATGGTCGAGTTTCATTCTTCTACATATTGCTGTCCAGTTTTCCCAGCACCATTTATTGAAGAGACTGTCTTTTTTCCATTGAATATTTTTTCCTGTTTTGTCGAAGATTATTTCACCATAGAGTTGAGGGTCCATATCTGGGCTCTCCACTCTTTTCCACTGGTCTATGTGTCTGTTTTTATGCTAGTACCACGCTGTCTTGGTGATCACAGCTTTGTAGTAAAGCTTGAAATCGGGTAACGTGATGCCACCAGTTTTGTTTTTGTTTTTCAACATTTCCTTAGCAATTCGGGGTCTCTTCTGATTCCATACAAATTTTAGGATTATTTGCTCCAGCTCTTTGAAAAATACCAGTGGAATTTTGATTGGAATGGCATTAAAAGTATAGACTGCTCTAGGCAGTATAGACATTTTAACAATGTTTATTCTTCCAATACAAGAGAATGGAACAGTCTTCCATCTTTTTGTGTCTTCTTCAATTTCTTTCATGAGTGTTCTGTAGTTCCTCGAGTACAGGTCCTTTACCTCTTTGGTTAGGTTTATTCCCAGGTATCTTATGGTTCCTGGTGCTATAGTAAATGGAATCAATTCTCTAATTTCCCTTTCTGTATTTTCATTGTTAGTGTATAAGAAAGCCACTGATTTCTGTACATTGACTTTGTATCCTGCCACGTTACTGAATTGCTGTATGAGTTCTAGTAGTTTGGGGGTGAAGTCTTTGGGGTTTTTCATATAAAGAATCATGTCATCTGCGAAGAGAGAGAGTTTTAATTCTTCCTTGCCAATTTGGATACCTTTTATTTCTCTTTGTTGTCTGATTGCCATTGCTAGAACTTCTAATACTACGTTGAACAAGAGTGGTGAGAGTGGGCATCCTTGTCGTGTTCCTGATCTCAATGGGAAGGCTGCAAGCTTTTTCCCATTGAGGATGATATTTGCTGTGGGTCTTTCATAGATAGATTTTATGAAGTTCAGGAATGTTCCCTCTATCCCTAGACTTTGAAGGGTTTTCATCAGGAATGGATGCTGGATTTTGTCAAATGCTTTTTCTGCATCCATTGAGAAGACCATGTGGTTCTTCTCTCTTCTCTTATTGATTTGTTCTATCACATTGATTGATTTGCGAATGTTGAACCAACCTTGCAACCCAGGGATGAATCCCACCTGGTCATGGTGGATAATCTTTTGAATGTGCTGCTGGATCCTGTTTGCTAGGATCTTGTTGAGAATCTTTGCATCCATATTCATCAGTGATATTGGTCTGAAATTCTCCTTTTTGGTAGAGTCTTTGCGTGCTTTGGGGATCAGGGTAATGCTGGCTTCATAAAAAGAGTCTGGAAGTTTTCCTTCTGCTTCAATTTTTGGAAAAGCTTCAGAGAATTAGGGTTATTTCTTCTTTGAAAGTTTCGTAGAATTCCCCAGGGAATCCGTCAGGTCCTGGGCTCTTGTTTTTGGGGAGGTTTTTGATCAATTCTTCAATCTCATTACTAGATATCGGTCTATTCAGGTTGTCAATTTCTTCCTGGTTCAATTTTGGGAGTTTGTAGCTTTCCAGGAATGCATCCATTTCATCTAGGTTGCTTAGCTTATTGGCATATAACTGTTGGTAATAATTTCTGATGATTGTTTCTATTTCCTTGGTGTTCGTTGTGATCTCTCCCTTTTCATTCATAATTTTATTAATTTGGGCTTTCTCTCTTTTCTTTTGGATTAGTGTGGCCAATGGTTTGTCGATCTTATTGATTCTTTCAAAAAACCAGCTTCTAGTTTCATGATACATTCTACTGTATCTCTCATTTCTACCTCATTGATCTCTGCTCTAATCTTGATTATTTCCCTTCTTGCATGTGGAGTTGGTTTGATTTGTTGTTGATTCTCCAGTTCTTTAAGGTGTAGAGACAGCTGGTGTATTCTGGATTTTTCTTTTTTTTTTGAGGGAGGCTTGGATGGCTATGTATTTCCCCCTTAGAACCGCCTTTGCTGTATCCCATAGGTTTTGGACCGAAGTGTCTTCATTCTCATTGGTTTCCATGAATTGTTTAAGTTCATCTTTGATCTCCTGGTTGATCCAAGCATTTGTAAGCAAGGTGGCCTTCTGAACTTTTCCTTGTGATTGAGTCCAGTTTCAAAGCATTGTGATCTGAGAATATGCAGGGAATAATGTCAGTCTTTTGGTATCGGTTGAGTCCTGCTTTGTGACCCAGTATGTGGTCTATTCTGGAGAAGATTCCATGTGCACTTGAGAAGAATGAGTATTCTGTTGTTTTAGGTTGGAATGTTCTGTATATGTCTATGAGGTCCGTCTGGTCCAATGTTTCATTCAATGCTCTTATTTTTTTATTAATTTTCTGCTTTGATGAACTGTCTATTTCTGAGAGAGGCATATTAAGATCTCCTACTATTATTGTATTCATATCAATATGACTCTTTATCTTGATTAATAGTTTTCTTATGTAATTGGGTGCTCCCATATTGGGAGCATAGATATTCACAATTGTTAGATCATTTTGGCGGATAGTCCCTTTAAGAATTATGTAGTGTCCTTCTGTATCTCTGACTACAGTCTTTAGTTTAAAATCTAATTTATCTGATATGAGAATCGCTACCCTGGCCTTCTTTTGAGGCCCATTGGCATGAAAGATGCTTCTCCATTCCTTCACTTACAGTCTGGGTGTATCCTTAGGTTCAAAATGGGTCTCTTGTAGACAACATATGGATGGGTTCTGTCGTTTTATCCAAACTGCAACCCTGGTTCGTTTTATGGGCGCATTTAGGCCATTCACATTGAGAGTGATTATTGAGAGATAGGTTTTTATTGACATCGTGTTGCCTTTGAAGTCTTTCTGTCTGTAGATTGTTTCTATATTTCTGTTCAATGATATTCTTAGGATTTTTTCTCTTTTATAGGACCCCCCTTAATATTTCCTGCAGTGTCAGCTTGGTGGTTGCATAGTCTTTTAAGCCTTGCCGGTCTTGGAAACTCTTTACCTCTCCATCCATTTTAAGTGTCAGTCTTGCTGGATAGAGTATTCTTTGTTGCATGTTCTTCTCATTTAGTACTCTGAATATATTTTGCCAGCCCTTCCTGGCTTGCCAGGTCTCTGTGGAAAGGTCTGACGTTATTCATGGGCTTTCCTCTGTATGTAAGGAGCTTCTTTGTCCTAGCTGCTTTTAAGAGGGTCTCTCTTGAAACATAATTCCTCATTCTAACTATAAGGTATCGTGAGGACTTTCGAGAATCTAAAATCTTGGGAGGACATCTCTCTGCCTCTAGTACATGAACGTTGTTTCCATTCATGAGATTGGGAAAATTTTCATAGACAACTTCTTCCACTATATCTTCTAGACTTCTTTCTTTTTCCTCCCCTTCAGGGATTCCAACAATTCTGACGTTGGAACGTTTCATGGCATCATTTATTTCCCTGATTCTGTTTTCGTGGCTTCTGAACTATTTGTTCCAGGCTTCCTCCTGATCCTTTCTCTCTATCTGTTTGTCCTCCAGATCACTAATTCTATCTTCTGTCTCAGTTACCCTAGCTTTTAGAGAATTTAGGTTAGATTGGAACTCACTGAGAGCATTTTGAACATCATCCCCCGTGGCTTTCATTTCTGCCCTAATCAATTCTGTTTGGTCATCCATGGCTTTCTCCAACCTAGCTATTGCCTGGATAATTGTTAGTCTGAATTCCTTTTCTGACATATTGTCTATGTCGATAGCCATTAGCTCTGTTGCAGAAGGCCCATCCTCTGTATTTTTCTTCTGTTGGGTATTC
This sequence comes from Meles meles, assembly GCF_922984935.1. NCBI lineage: Eukaryota > Metazoa > Chordata > Mammalia > Carnivora > Mustelidae > Meles > Meles meles. The sequence continues at coordinate 100,722,763 of NC_060071.1, forward strand.
CTCCTCCTAGTCATTTTGGTAAGAGATGACTGAACAGATGCAGTTGGACTTATCGATTGTGGTGCAGTCAATGTGCACCCTGGAATGCTTCTGTGCAATCAGGATTCCCTGCCCAAATGAGAGAAAAAAGAAAAGAAAAAGAAATAGAGAAGAAGAAAGAAAAAAAAGGGAAAAGGAAAAAGGAAAAAAAAAAAAGAGAGAGAGAGATAGGAAAAAAAGGGAAGATAAAAGAGAAGGCTCAGCCCAAATGGGCCACAAGGTAAGACTTGTGAAGTATACAAACAAAAACAGACAAACAAAAAGACTGATAAAAGTATATGACAGGAGAAAAAAAAATATATATATAAGCAAAAAAAAAAAAAAAAAAAGGGAAGAACTCATCAGAAAGAACCCCAAGTATAAGATTTATATATTATCAGGACAAACACAAATTCACAGAAACACTGACAGAAGGAAAAATTGGGAGAGTGGTTATAAATTCTCAGTGTGGGTGAGGAAGGTTATTTTGATTCTTCCTAAAGGTATCTTGATGTTTTTGTTAAGGGACTCAACTTTCCTAAGTTACAGGGGGATTAGAAACTGGTTTGCCTATAGGGGTAGCATTGATTGGGGAAAGGGGATTACCTTGAAGTTTAACTCTATATGTATAGTAGAAAATAAAAATTAAAAAAGAATAAACTAGACTAAACTAAGTTAAAATTAAAAAAGAATTAAAAAAATAGAAAAGCAAAAGAAAAACACGGGTGTATGTATCAAAAAGTTCAGGTTAGAAGGTTATTAACGAATTTGATGTAGGGGACATCTCAGTGTGGTGGTAAATAGGTTAAAAAATTATCTGTATGTATAAAAAAAAAGAACCAGAATATTGGTAAAGAGTTAAAAATAAAAGTTTTATTTATGAAGTAGTGGTGGTTGTTCTCTTGTAGTCTTTTTTTTTTTTTTTCTTCCTTCCTGGTTTGTTTTCTGGGGGAGGGACCTGCCACGTGGGTTTTCAGACAATGATATTCCCTGAGTTAGGTCCTCCCGCTCCCCTCAAGGGGGTGAGCTCTGAGGAAACTGTTTTTTTCAGCCTTTTGTTCTCTGGGGGTTTTTATGTTCTTTCATCTGCTTTCTCTCGCCTTGACAGCTTTTGATGGTTTTTGGAGGTTTTGAGGAGAGCAAATTGCACCCCGACCTCCCTCTCAGAGAGAAGCCTCAGAATGTTTTGCAAAAGCTGCTGGCAGAGTCGGTTCTGAGTCACTGTCCCTGGGGATGCAGGAGCTCCTCATTGTACCCAAAACCAGGGCAGCGGTGGCTGTCTAGGCAGCTCCAGACTGCCAGAGAGGTTCAGAGCAGAGATCGCACACTGAGATTTTCCCGCTGTCCCGGGCTGGGAATGTCTGGTTTTTCCGGATGCCAGAGCTCCAGGCTAGCGCCTATGAGCACCTATCCCAAGGGAGGGTGTGGGACGCACGCGTTTCAGGATTGCTGTCTGGCCAGGCTCCCAGCCCCTCACGGGAGCCAGAACCCACTCGTTCTGGGGTGCGCTGGCGTTCAGGTGCACTGGCAGCTCAGGGACAGAGGCCTGATTTCTCAGCCGCACTCTCTCTGGCTCAGCGCCAGAGGAGGCTGTCCTGGGTCCCGGGACTTAGGTCCCTGACCCTAACCGCCCAGGTTCCCATTATTACCACCCGCGATCCTTTGCTCTTTGTTTTTTGAGTGCTTTCAACCAGACTCCAAGTTAATGCTAGTCCCCAGATGCAGAGCACTCTCGTGTTGGGGTATTACTTTCCAATCGGTCACCTCTGGTGGCTCCCTCCCCCTTTTGTTTATCTTCCGATATCAGTTGGACGTTCCCAGTCTGCTTTACCTGCCACTGGTGTCTTCTGCTCCTGTAGAGATCCAGACGTGTATAATTCTGATCTCAGGCTGATTTCATGGGTGGTCGGAGTTCTTTGGTAGGTAGTCAGCTCACTTTAGGGTACAGGTTGAAAGGGTGCCTCCTCCTACTTCCCCGCCATTTTGACTCCCCTGTCGAGAAACTACCTTTCTGATGATAAAGTCCAGTTTAATTTTAAAGATTATTATCTTCATCTTTGAAGATACTTTATGCCTTATTCCAATCTACTTCCCTCCTTCCTCAAAAGTAGCCATTTTCCTAAATTTTGCATATTTTATTCTTTATTTTTCCTTATTGTATTACTATATACAGTAATATTTAATATTATCACATGTTAGTATTCCTATATACTTTTTTTATTTGCATGTTTTTCAGCTTATAAAAAGAGTCATAATGCATTTAATCTTTAAAATACTTTTTTTCCCTCTGAATATTTTGAGATTTTTACTTCATGGTGTTTACATTTATAATCGTTAATTTTTACTGGTAGATAGTATTACATTGTGTGAAGGTACTAATTCTTTATCCTTTGTCTATAGATGTTTGCTAATACAAAGAGGGGTATATGGACATTTTTTGTGGATGTCTCCTGTTGCACATAGCAGTAGCTCTTCCAAGGTAAATTCCTAGGGGTCTATTTGCTGATTTCATGGATATGCACATCTTCATATTTACTTGAAAGAGTCTATCATAATTTGTGTTCCTAAAAAGCAGACTGTGAGACAAGAAATCCATTGCAAGTAGTTTATCTGGGAAGTGACTCAGAAAGAATTGAAATAAGAATGCAGCCAGTAAAAGATGAATTTTTAAGCAAGCTGACCATCGTGGGCAACTGGTGCTTAATTTTGCTGAGAAGCTATGATAACTGGTGTAGAATGTGGTTGGATCACAGAACAACCCAGCTGTTAAGTGTGAGGGAGTTGGTTGAGGGCTTCTCCGAGAGCCCTGAACTCTCTAGCACTTCTGGCCTGCCCTGCAGGCACACTATGCATGCCTGGGGGGAAGTGTGAACAGAGAAAAGACTCTCAAATAAAAATGTGGAGATGTTGGCAGCTGAGAGCCAGGCTTACTTACACTCTAATGGTGAAGCCAAGGAAAACAGCACATCTGCTGTATGTTATTCTTCACTTTCTCCAAAGCATTGTATGGATTTACCTAGCTACCAACATGTTAAAAATATTCAGGTTATGCCATGTTATGACTGATGTTTGATATGATCAGCCTTTTTTTCTGTTCAGTCTATAGAAATGAAATGGAATCTAATTCCTTAATTTCCATCATCACAAAAAGTTCTACCGTACAGCACTGATACAGATGTTTTCAAGGAGGTTTTCTGTGAAGGGAAGGAAAGCAGTGGAAAAGACGTAAAGATTTTTATTTAAAGTAGAAACAAACAGGGGCACCTAAGTGGCTTAAGGTTAAGCATCTGACACCATTTCAGCTCAGATCCTGATCTCAGGGTCCTCCATGGAGCCCCCATCAAGCTCCGCCCTCAGCGGGGTGTCTGCTTGGGATTCTCCCTCTCCCTCTCTGTCTATCCCTCTCCCCTAAAATAAATAAATAAATCTTAAAAAAAATAAAGTAGAGATAAACAGTAGTATATCTGTGTGCTATGAAGAATGACTTAGTCAACTAGGAGCATTTATGATGCATAAAACACAGAAGTTTTAGTGACATGTTTCCCTTGATGTATTAAAAAGGGAGTATCTAGTGGATTAGCAGAGATTTTTGTTCTTAGCTAGGAGCATGGACAATTCACCCTTAAAAACAGGAGGGAATTCCCTAGTTAAGTTATCTGTGTCTTGATTTGTCATTTTGGGAAAGATTTTAAGTATAAAATAAATTTTAACAAATTTAAGGTTACTCAAGCTACCTGTCTCTTCTTGAGTGAGCTTTGCTGCTTTGTCTCTTTTAAGGAATTTTCTGCCAATACAGACATGTGGTGCTATTCAGCTGCAGCTGATAATCTTACACATTTTGCTACATTGTTTTCATTTTCATTCAGTACAAAGTTCTTTTTAATTTTAATTTCTTTTTGACCCATGTCTATTTAGAAATGTGTTGTTTCCAAATATTTGAGTAGTTCCAGAGATCTTTCCATTATCAATTTTATTACTAGTCCTGGTTTTGCTTAGAGAATTAATTTGCATGATTTGAATGCTTTGAAATTACTGAGTCTTTGCTAGTGGCCTAACATATGGTCTGTCCTGATAAATGTCCCGTGCCCACTTAAAAAGATTGTGTATTCTATTTCAGGGAATGTCTACACAAAGCCTGATTAAATTAGGTTCATTGAAAGCATGGTTCAAATCTTCTGTATCTTAATTTTCTGTTTATTATTTCTGTCAGTTATTGAGATGGTGTTGAAATCTGACTATAATCAGAGTTTCATCTATTTCTCCCTCCAGTTCTAACAGTTGTTGCTTTGTGCATTTTGAAGATATTCTGTTATATGTTTAAATGTTTAATATTATGTCTTCTAGTTGAAATGATCCATCTATAGTTAGGAAATGACTCTCTATATTATTATTACAAATTTTGTCTCTGAAATTGTGTTGTATAATACCAAAATAGCTACTCCAGCTATTTGGATCACAGATTACTGTTAACACAAATTATTTACATATATATACATACATATATGTGTATGTATATATATTCATTCCATTATTTTACTTTTAGTTATGGGAAATCAAATTTTCCCTGCATTTATCAGTATTCCTAAGCCAGGGAAATTTATATGCTATAATAAAGCATGTTTCCTTTCCTTTCCCCAGAAATATTTACTCTTCACAGGGCATTTGTATTAAACCTGTAGCCATTTGCTTTCTTCATGGTGGAAACATTTGCTCCCACTCAGAAAGTCAAAAAACAAAGAAACCCACCCATTCTCAAAACACACAGACACACACACAAATACCCCTTCCATTATCTCCCCTGTAACCAAAAGTTTACATTCCAGGTGACTGAGTTAAGGGACAAGTTTTGAAAATAACTTCCATAGGGATGTAGGGACATATTTCCCTCTGTGCTTACTTTGAAAGAGTGATAAAGCTGTGTTGGAAACCTAGAAGATGATTGTCTTATCTTCCCCTTAGATGTATTTATTTAAATTACCAAGGGTAAGACCCCAGGATCCTCTTTCTCTCCCAGAAGAGAGTTGTTTAATTAGGGAGCAAAGCCTTCTTTGGTTTCATCGGGAGAAAGAGGTGTGAACAGTTGCCGTTCTATCAGAAAGTCATATTTGTTTATCTATTATTTCCTATAGTTAAATTCTACCATACAGGTAATATTATTCCTCTGGCTCTCATTAGATCACCTTTGTGATACTAGCCTTGGAGGATCAGTTTAATAAAGATGTGTTCTCTGACTCAGACACCTACAATTTCTGCCAGTAGCTACCTGTCATCTCTTATCTATCAATCTATCTATCAATCTATCTATCATCTACCTTTCTATCATCTATCATCTATCTATCATTTTTCATCTACCAGGTATATAATTTTGCAAATATAGTAACATCTCAGTCCCTTCACAACTTCTGATTTAAAATTAGTCTATTTGTTTCTTTCTGTTTAATGGGACGTTCTAACATGCAGCATATAGTTGAGTTTTGCTTTTTCACCTAATCTGAAAATCACTGATTATACCATCAACATGATATCATTTTTTTGCAGCCTAAAGCTCTTTGATAAAATTTTTTAAATTTTTTTAAAATAATGCAGGTCTACTAGTGTTAAATTTCTTCAGCATTTGTATGTGTGAAAAGTATTTATTTTATCTTCATTTTGAAAAGTATTTCCTTATGTAATAAAATTATGAATTGACAGATTTCTTTCAGTTTTTTAAAGATGTTGCTCCAGTATCTACTATTTACCTTTTTGTTTCCCTGACAAAACACTGTTGTCACCGTCACCTGTGTTCTCTGAATGTAATATATATTTTTTCTTCAACTTCTATTAGCATGACATCTTTTTCTCTGATTTTAAGCATTTTGCTTATGATGTAACTTAAGTAGTTTCCTTCCTGTTTCTTGTACTTGGGGTTTGTTGAGCTTCTTTATTTGTGGCTTTATAGTTTTTTTTTCAAATTTGGGGGAAACATCTGCCATAAGTTTTTCACATTTTTTATCATTCCATTTTTTTTTTGCCCACCTTTTAAGGGAGTCCTATTACCTATACATTATGCTGCTTGATATTGCCACATAGCTCACTGATACTCTATTCACTTTTTTTTGCAATTTTCAATTTTTTCACTATGTTTTATCTTGGGTAGAGACTAGTCATATGTGTTCAGGTTCACTAAGCTTTTTGTTTTTTCTGAAATATCTTATCTGCTGTCAGTACATGGAAAAATTTGTTTTCTCTCAAATATTGTAGTTTTCATCAGTGGAAGTTGGAATAGGGTACTTTTTAAAATATCTTCTTTTTTTCTCTTTAGTATTAAATTTTTTCTCTAGCTTCTTAAGCATGTAGTATGCATTCATAGTAACTCTTTGTAGGTCTTTGTCTACTAATCCCATCATTTGCATCCTTCTGAGTCTGTTCCAGTTGGTTCTTCTCACTATGGCTTGCATTTTCTTGCTTATTTGAGTTCCTGATAATTTTTTTTGATGATAATGAATAATTTATTTTGTGCATAATATGTAACAGGTGCAATTTCTTTTCATCCTAACAAATCAGTGGGATAAATATTTAGCTCTAATTTGCATGCAGAGACTGCAACATAAGTTATCCAATCTTTTTTAAAGATCATAAACATTACGACAAGTATGTTTTGGGATTTGAACAAGTGTTTTGGAAGGATTTTCCCATGCTTTTTCTATTATGCCGCATTGTCTCTTTAAATGAAAAATTAACAAATGTAAATGAAAAAAATAGTAGAGATAATGTTACCTGCCTAAAGAATCTTGTTTTTAGATCACCAAAAATGGTCTCTTTTTCCAATTTTACTTTGCCTAAATTCAAGTTAGTTAATATGTAGCATATTATTAGTTTCAGGAGTAGAATTTAGAGATTCATTAGTTACATATAACACCCTCTTACACTGTTGGTGGGAATGCAAACTGGTGCAACCACTCTGGAAAACAGAATAGAGGTTCCTCAAAAAGTTAAAAATAGACCTATGCTGAGATCAAGCAATATCACTACCAGGTATTTACCCAAAGGTACAAAAATACTGACTTAAAGGGACATATGAGCTCCAATGTTTAAAGCAGCAATGTTCACAATAGCCAAAATATGAAGAGTCCAGGTGTCCATCAACAGATGTATGGGTAAAGAAGATATGGTATATGGATACAATGGATTACTACTTGACCATCAAAAAAGAAGGAAATCTTTCCATTTGCAATGACATGGGCAGAAGTAGAGAGTGTTATGTTAAGCAAAATATGTCAGTCAGAGAAAGAAAAGACCATATGATTTTTTTTTTTTAAGATTTATTTATTTGACAGACAGAGATCACAAGTAGGCAGAGAGGCAGGCAGAGAGAGAGGAGGAAGCAGGCTCCCAGCTAAGCAGAGAGCCCGATGCGGGGCTCGATCCCAGAACCCTGGGATCATGACCTGAGCTGAACGCAGAGGCTTTAACCAGCTGAGCCACCCAGGCGCCCCAAGACCATATGATTTAACTCATATGTGGATTTTAAGAACCAAAACAGATGAACATAGGGGAAGAGAAGGAAAATTAAAATAACATAAAAACAGAGGGGGCAAACCACAAGAGACTCTTAGCTATAGGGAACAAATAGGGTTGCTGGAGGGGAGGCAGGTGGGGGGATGAGGTGATTGGGATATGACCATTAAGGAGGGCACTTGATGGAATGAGCACTGGGTGCATTCCCAAAAACTTTTTATTGAATGCAGGGCAATAGAAAACTTATTGATACTGGGTTATTTTTACTTTAATAAATGCTCTTAACCTGTATTCTAGCATGCAGTTAAGTTACTCAGAAACAGTCTGTTCATTTCAGGTCTTGTTTTTTAAGCATTGTGAGGTGAAATAAGAGCAGCCTGTAGCTGAGTACCAATTTTCCTTATTACTAAGGCACAACTCTTCTGAGTATTCTACCCAATGCTCTATAAGTCTTTCCAGTTTGACTTGAGGGGAGTGGTGTTATTTCTAGCTCTCTTTTAGTTCTGCAGACTCTTCCTTTTATTGGTTGTGAGTGATTCTTTCCTTGGGTGGTAGTTTCCTCAAATCCATAGATGTATTAGTACTCAGCCAAGGACTCCAGGAAGATGCTGTGCAGATTTCCGGAGTCCTCTATCTGTGCAGCTCACTCTTTATCTTCTATCCTGTGAACTCTAGCTTTTTTGGATTCTCAGGACCCTCGGCTTTAGCTCCTAATCTCATATCTCTTCTTAGGTTCCCCTGTCTTTGCCTCAGGTGAAAATTTTCTTTAGGCAGTAAGCTAGTGCAATCATGGGACTCACTTCATGCTTCCTATTTCTAAAGTGTCACTATCTTTAATTCACTGATGTGCATAGGCTTAAAAACTATATTCCTATATTGTGGGCTGTTTGGTTTGTTTCAGGTGGGAGGGTGAGGCAGTCCCTGTTACTCTAGCTTGGCTGGGAGTAAAAATCAATGCTCAATTTTTAATAAATATTTTCATTTAAATTAAGAAAGTGCATATGACCTATATAACATATGGAAATACTGACAACACTAACTCCCATCTTGAACCTCCATCTTGTTCATGTCCATGCAATGACCTCCCTTGGGGCTACCTGTTCCAGGTCTCATGGAGGTTAATGTTAACACTAACAAAATGCAGAAAGACGTATTCTGATCTTCCCTACAGTGGCACACGGAACGTGCCACTTTAGATAACTAGTAGAGATCCTCTGGTGCACAGATAGTGCCACATTAGACCTCACCACAATGTCCCAACTGGTAATACCAATTCAAGAATACCAATCCCTCCACTGGCAAATTACCCTGAATAAATGTCTACATAAATGGTAGTTAGGGGGCTTACTTCATTTTTCCATCTCAAAGTGACTTCTCAGTTGGGAAGTTACTTTCCTTTCCCTCCTCCAACTTCTAACATGATGAGTCAATTTTTTGGAAAACTCTTCTCTTTTGGCTTATGAAACAATCACAATTTTGCAACACTGTGGGATATTTATGTACAAAATAAAGAAAACTAAAACTGTGATGGGAATTTTCAGACATGATACTATGAAATTATATTTCCAGTGAAAGGAAAGCTTGACTTTAAACAGAAATATCATATTGCTTAAGTTGCTTCATAACACATTAAAAAAGGTTTTTAAAATGTTAACCCAAGAGTAATAAAGTATAACTGATCCTTCTACCAGGCACTGCTTGAAATTATCTTTGCAGAAAAGAACTGAATAATAAAAAATATACTGATGTAATATATTTTCACTTTAGAAAAGAGAGTATAGACATTTATTCTGAAAATTTAAAAATAAGGGTTATTTATTTAATTATATGTTTCTCATAGATCTAGTAATAGTGCTCTATCTTCTCTCTTAATGTATAATCAAATGCCACAATATAGGATTAGTTGGCATTATAGTTTGATTTATGGAAATGACTGATTAATAAAATATGTTTTAAAAAAAAAAACCTTCGTAAGTATATGTACTAGGTGGAATTAAATCCTTCATTAACATTCCCAATATTTATTTTGAAAGTCCTAAAAACTAGGATAGTATATCACATAGTTTAACTATTTGGATAAAACTTTTGTATCCAGAAAAAAACAAGCCTTGGGAAAACCCAAATTATAATTAGAAGAATCTATTTCATTTGAGAGTCAACCACAAATAATTGAGCCTTGGGCCACTTGTAATTTTATTAAGTTGGAAAAATATTTATCCACCCATCAGTGAATTAATTATAAATATCTAGGACAAACAGTCCAACAGAACACTTATAAATTAATATGAGAAATATTCTAGCTGTTAATAATTTTTCACATATCCATTAATATTATGCTTATAGAAAGAAAAATTTAAATCTGGATGTTTAATAACACATTTCTTGAAAAAAGAAATCAAGAAAAGAACAAATTCACAGAAGAGTCATATTCCCAGGAATCGTTGCACATCCCAGAGTCCAGGGTTTCTTATCTCTAGGAACACAGGGCAATGAATTTGTTATTCTCTGGAGGCAATATTATTTGATAAATGCTCCTATTAATTGATTCCACAAATTAACTACTAATCCAGAGCTTTTGATTATGAGTACTGCTAATCAATTTATTTGATAGCAAGCTTTCAGCAGTTTGTAAATTAAAAATTGCCTGCATTTTACTGGGTTGGCTTAATTAACAGATTTATCCTAGTTGTGAGAAAACAGGATCTTCACTTTTAATTTCCTCTTGACCCGCTTTCTCTCTCCACAGGGCCTCCTTCAGAGGTTCTTCAGAAAGAGAAAATTAAAATGCTGTCAACAGATTAAAACACTGTTTAGCCCAGAGGAATTTTTTCAGGGTGTGCATGCTATGTGGAGCCATTTCAAGACTGCTTTCATGAGGGAAATCTTTCAGATAGCCAGGTTGTGTCAGGCTAACGCATGTGGATGAAAATTGTCTCCTGTGCCAGGTCAAAGTGCTGACATCATTATCTGTTAGAGAACCAAAGAGACTCTGACAAACACGCTGACTCTCTGGTTGTTTATTTTTGTGGTTACACACCTTTATCTGCATGGAGGGCAGCCCAAGAACAAAATTTTATCAGCCTAAATTTTTATTAAATTGTCCAGAGTCACTTGTCTTCAGGAGAAATGAGATTTTAAAGACCAATAATTGTGCATCTGTAGGTACCATTTATATCCATCACAGAGCTATTTTTGCCTGATTCTTCTGCCGTTTAAATCAGTGGAACCTAAGTGTTTCTTATTTGTTGAGGGCAAATGACATTTAGAACTTATAACTTGTCAAAGTTATATGGGCACTATAGTGAATGCATACTCACTCTTATCATAAATATTAAAATTTTACATAATTTTAGACGGATGATACTTGAGGCCTTTGCACCAAACATAAAGAACCCTTGCCATAGGCTTATCTTTGAAATCTGAAACTTAAATAGAAGAGCTATTACTATGAGAGGAACTAAAACATTTTAAAAAATTTACCAGGTGGTGGGTAATAGGGAGGGCATGTACTGCATGGAGCACTGGGTGTGATGCCAGAACAATGAACACTGTTATGCTGTAAATAAGCAAATAAAAATAAATAAATTAATTAAAAAAAAATTTACCTTTCTAGACTTTTCAGCGTACACAGAATTCTAAAATGATCCAAGATTCCTATCCCTGTAGTACATATACCTTCTCTCAGTTTTTCAATGACACACTAATCTAGGTGTTTCTATGAAAGAATTTGAGATAAAAATTAAGTTCCCAATTTAGGTGATTTTAAACAGGGAGATTTCCTCAGTGGGCCTAAACTGATCAGCAGAGACTTTAAAAGGTGTTAGGGCTCTTCCTAATGAAAGAGACTGAGTGACAGAGAATCAATGAAAATAAACTCCATTTCTGGTTTTGAAGATGGAGGAAGCCCTACAGCAGAGAAGGGTGGGTAAACTCTAGCAACTGAGAGCAACACCTGGCTCATAGCTAGCAAAAAGTTGAGGACCTCAGCTCGACAAGCTGCAAGGAACTGGATTCTGCTAAGAAGCTGAATAAGCTTAGAAGCAGATTCTTCTTTAATCAAGCCTCTAATTGTTAACATTGCCCAGCCCACATCTTGACCTCAGCACCAAAAATCCCGAATACGGAAGCTAACCTCATCTGTCCCAAATTTCTGACCTACAGAATGTGACCTAATAAATGGATGTTGCTTTAAACAACTAAATTTGTAGTAACCCGTTATGCATCAGTAAAAATTCAACACAATACATAGTATCTATCATCCTGGAATATTATGAAGGATCTTAGCAGCATGCTACTGAAATAGATGTAAAAAAAAATGTACAAAGTTGTATTGGAATTATCTGATATTGTCGGAGTAATAGTTTTCCTATTGCTACTGTAACATTTTGCCACCAATTTTGTACCTTAAAACAAGAATGTATTAGATCAGAATTTTGTATGGGTCTTACCAGGCTAAAACCAAAGTGCTGACAAGACTGCATTTTTTTTTTCCTACAGACTCTAAAGGTTCCCATTTCCTTGCTTATTCAGATTGTTGTCAGAATTAAGGTTGTTTTGCAATTGTAGGACTGAAATTCCATTTCCTTTCTGCCTGTCATTTGAAGTCCAATTCCAGTTTCCAGAAGCCACCTGCATTCCTTATCTATGGCACCCTCAAAGCCAACAACAGCATGTTGAGTCTTTTTCACCCTTAGAATGTTTCCTTTTTCTTCTTCTGTCTTCTCTCTCTCATTCAGTCAGGAAAATTTCTCCACTTTTGAAGACTTGTGTTATTAGATTAGGCCCGCTTGGATAATCTCCCTTCTCAAGGTTTGTATCATTAATCACGTCTGCACAGTTCATTTTTTCCATTTTAGGTAACATATTGATGGTTTTCGTAGATTAGGATGCAGACATCTTTGGGGGGCATTATTCTTCCTACAGAATTCTCCCTTGGGTTCCCAAAGATTTGTGTCTAACCCAAATGCAAAATATATCCACTCTATTCCCAAATCTCTAAAAATCTTAGTCCATTAAAAGATCAACTCAACATCCAAAATCACATCTAAATATTTTCAACACGAAAGTACCAATTCTCATTATCTAAATAATTTAGATCAGATATTGGTGAGACCCTGGGTGTAATCTACATTGGTACACAAACCTTTCCCTTTGTGAACATGTGAAACTGAAAAACAAGTTCTGTGTTCCCTAAATACAATGATGGGGCAGGCATAATATAACGTTTGCAGATATTCTGGTTCAAAAGGGGAGAACATTAGAAGGAAAAAGGAATCATTAGTCCTAAGCAATTTGAAATCCTGACAGGCAAACACCATTAGTTTTCAAGGCTTGAGAATCATACTGTTTGGTTCCTTGTTCTGCCCTCTCAGCTAATAGCTCTGCTCTACTTTCTCCGCTTTGTCCTCAGAGTTATTATTCCTTAAAAGGTAGCACATATTTCCTGCTGAATATTTTTATCAGCCTGTTTGGCACCTGTAAAATTTTCAGGGTCTGAACTTTGTCTTTCCCTTTTGATCCAAGCTGGCAATGTCTCTGCTGGTATAAAATTTTCAAGAGTCTTTTGGATCTCCTGTGTATGTAATAGTGTTCACTAATTAGATAAGAAGCTCCTTAACAAATCTTTCCTAGATACGTTAATCAATATTTTTGGTTTTTGCTGAGATAACTGAAGGACAATGCTTTTAAGTTTCTGAGATATTTTCTGGTTTAATTGAGGAGTTTTTGTGTCATACCCTTAACATCTTCACAGAACATTTTATGAGATTGGCTACCTTGACAATACAAATTTGTTATCTTACAATTCTATAGGTCAGGAATCTGACAGCGGTCTCGTGGGGCAAAATTCAAGATGTTGTAAGGGCTGTGTTGCCATCTTGGAGGTTCTCAAGGAAATCTGGTGTCCTTGGCTTTTTCAGCTTCTAGAATTCATCACTTTCCATGGCACATGGCCCCTGTTTTCATTTTACGATTGGTATTGAATACAGTTCAGGATACAGTAAATTCCACTGTGATTGGAGAAACAATACATCCAGAAGGAGATTTTTAGTTAACAGTATAAACAAGACTAGGGATAAGAAAATCGAGTCACAGAAAATCTCAGGAAGAAACAATTGTTATGATACTTTGGAGCAGGATCTATAGGACTTAGTGACTGATTTAATACAGTGTGAAGGAGAAGAATGAATAAAACTGCAATTTACAAAATTTATGTTGCTATTAACAATAAATAAGATCATAAAAGATAACAGATTTGGAATGAGATGAGTGCATTTTTTCACTTTAAGGTGACAGCAAGCCACCCAGCAGGCATTTGGATAGATAGAACATTTTGCCATTTGAAAGAGATACACCACAAAATGATAATCCCTGCATTTGTGAATACCATGATAACACAAATGCCATCTACTTGACTGTATTAACCAAACTCCAATAATAGAATGTATTTAAATTGTAAATTGCAAGACTGCTATGTAGGAACAAGTCATTTTTCTTGAGAATGAATCAGATTATACACATTAAATCTTGAATTGCCAAAGGATTACTGTAGTGGATGAAAGTATCAGTAGGTTCACAAACTTATATGTAAAGCTGCTTGAAGTGAAATATGATAAATGCATAGTCAAAAAATATTTTGAATTAGACCTTAACAAATCTGTTCTTGATATAAGGGGTTAGAAGTAGTTTATTAATTTAGAAATAAAAGAAACTGACAGAATTTTTCCTAAAGGTTTAATATAAAAGTATACACATAAAAATAAGATAATTATATTACTACCAAAATATTAATATTAATATATGATTGTGTATAAATGTATATGCCTCCAAATCCAGCCATGTTTTATGACAGAGAAAGTTAGATTTCTATTTTTATAAAACCATGCTGCTTTAAAAGATTTGAAGACCTACTTACCATTATAATATATTAAATTGTATTTTTCCTATTAGCATAAAATTTGGGAAAATGAAGAAAATCTTTTAGATACTTTTATTTCTGCATAAATCACCAGAAGGTAATCCTCAGAAATATTACCAATATAAAGATTAGATTTTTTTAAGAGTCCTCAAAACATTCATGAAGAGCGAGTCAATTGTTCAATATCCTTCTTAAATTCCTTTTATCTGCTCTCATCAAATTTTTAGTAGATAATTTTCCATTTATCCAATATCCAGTTCATAATAATCTAAGACTATAAAATAGGACATATAGTATAGGAAAACATGTATATTCTAATCCTTTTATGTCAAGGATAGAACAGGATGCCATGAGGGATGTGTAAGGAAAATATTTGTACAAATTGAATAATTTGTACTAAATTACAATTTAGTGGGCCACTTCATCTCAGTCATTTTTTTTCAAATCATATTTTAAATATGACAATATAATTGTATTTCCTACTTAAAATATTATTTCTAAAATTAATTACCTCCAAGGGATTTGAATATGAGCTTAAAATTAGTGTTGAATTATATATTTTTAATTTATAAAGGCATCTTTTAAAAAATGTTAATACCTGGTTTGGGTTGAAAATAATTTTATGGAAAAATGTCTTCATTTTTATCCTCTATTTTTATTAACTGGAGATAAAACTTACTAGCAGCAATTATTATCACTATTGACAGCTTCTCTTAATTTTTGCTTATAGAAAAATAAGCAATGAAATACATAAGATTAATATTTTTCAATTTGCCACTTATTTACTAATTAGTCAAAAACATGAGGGATTAGTATACTGATATAAAGATAAGATATATAGCACAATGATGGTTTGTAGTATATTCTCACTTGCCTGTAGAATTATCAGAATAATGAAAGCAACATACAGATGTCCCTTGATAAAAATGGAACTGCTCATGGATGCCAGCAGTAATCTTGGATAGACATTAAGGAAAAACATATTAATTGTATGAATGATAAATGTATCAAAACTCTGGAATGAGTGTTATTAAAAGTTTTCCCCTAGAGATTTTAGTCTAGATTAGAAAATCAAAGAATTACATCTCATTCATAGCATTTTTAAGTTCGGCCTGATTAGCTTTCATTTCTGCTCTTAGAGTATCTATGTTGCTGTTAACGGTTTTCTCAAGTCTAGCTATTGTCTTCATAATTGTTACCCTGAAGTCCATTTCTGACATCTTGGTTATATCCATATCCATTAGGTCTGTGGGAGAGGTCATTGTCTCTGGTTCTTTTCTTTTTTGGGAGTTCCTCCTTGTCATTCTGTTGAGGGGTGGTTGGGGGAATGTATAGTCGAAAATATCAACTGCAATCCAGGCAAGGTGCACCCTGGGCAAGTTTGGAGGGATTGGAGACCACCACCCAAAAAACCTCATATATACAATGGAATATTACTCAGCCATCAGAAGGGATGAATATCCACCATTTGCATTGACATGGATGGAACTGGAGGAGATTATGCTAAGTGAAGTAAGTCAAGCAGAGAAAGACAATTATCATATGGTTTCACTTATATGCAGAACGTAAGGAAGAGCACAAAGGACATTAAGAGAAGGAAGGGGAAAATGAAGTGGGGGGAATCAGAGGGGAGAGAGGAACCATGAAAGACTATAGACTATGAGAAACAAACTGAGGGTCTCAGAGGGGTGGGGATGGAGGGATGGGTTAGCCTGGAGATGAGTATTAAGGAGGACACGTATTACATGGAGCACTGGGTATTACACGCAAACAATGCATCATGGAACACTACATCAGAAACTAATGATGTACTGTATGGTGAATAACATAACACAAAATTAGGAAATAAAAAAAAAAAGAAAATTGGGGCGCCTGGGTGGCTCAGTGGGTTAAGCAGCTGCCTTTGGCTCAGGTCATGATCTCAGGGTCCTGGGATCGAGTCCCGCATTGGGCTCTCTGCTCAGCAAGGGGCCTGCTTCCTCTCTCTCTCTCTGCCTGCCTGTCTATTTGTGATCTCTCTCTGTCAAATAAATAAAATCTTAAAAAAAAAAAAGAAAATTGAAGAATTGTAAAAGTCAAGTTCCAGAGGAAATTAACAAGGAAAATAGAATTTGGTAGTCAGAAATTTGTTTAAAATTGAGATTTTTTTTTTAAAGATCTTATTTATTTATTTATTTGTCAGAGAGCGAGCACAAGCAGAGGGAGCAGCAGAGAGGAAGAGGGAGAAAGCCAGATGTGGGGCCTGATCCCAAGATCTTGGGACCATGACCTGAGCCAAAGGCAGACACATAACAGACAGCTACCCAGACATCCCTAAACTTGAGATTTTGGAGCCAATATTATAATCAAGGGATTGAGCAGATGTGAAGGGCTGAAGTATAAAGTCATTGGAATAGATGGTTCCTTCTTTTTCAAAACTTCCTCTACACTTTCTCATGTTTAATTTGTACTTATCTTTCAGCAAATGCCTTATCAGGTCTTCCTCATTTCTCACATGGATTGAGCAAAATATCAACATTTCTTTCTCCTGGTTTAGTCTCTAATCTATCATCCATACTTCTTCCACAGAGATACATACTTTAAGGAATTGTTCCATTTCATTTAAGTTTTCAGATTTGTAGGATAGAGTTCATTCATAGTATTTCTTCAATATCCCTTTAATCCATGGGATCAGTAATGATGACCACTCCTTTATTCCTGATGGTGATAATTTATATCCCCTCTCTCACTCTCTCTCTCTTTTCCTGTGTTAGCTTGGCTAAAGGTTTATCAATTTTATTCATTTTTCAAAGAACCAGTGTTTTATTTCATTAATTTTCATTTTTGTTTCTTTTTTTAAAAATTCCACTGCCTTCTGCACATTGGGCCAATCTTCCTGATGAAAATAATGAAAAGTGCTGGATAAAGTATTTTAAAAAAATATTTAAAATGTTGAATAGCTGACAAGATAGTAAGGAAGTACCAGGACAAAACTGAAGGGATTGTAGGAACCCAGAAATGTAAGAGAAGCAAGAAAGGGCTTTTGCTCTAAAATTTTTGCTAGTAAAGGTAATTTCAACTTTGTTTTTTATGACTTCTCCAGATAAGAGGGACAGGAATGAAAACCCAGGGTCTAGCAAATGTATGTGTGTGGACATCTAAGAGGAGACTTTCCCCACATTGAGCCATGACTGGAAGGGCCTGGACAACATCTAAAGAACAAATATGAACCATAGAAAAATTGGCCCTGAGTGGATATTCAGTCCCTATCCATATTATGCATGCAACCCCAGAACAAAACAAAACAAAACAAAAAAATCAAACCATGAATTTTATTCAAAATGGTGAGTGTTCCAAGTGAGAGTGAGAAAAAATGTGCACTCTGCAGTCATTTGATGAAATATTCTATATATGTCAGTTAGATTGAGTTACGGTGCTATTTAAGTAAATTGTATCTTAATAATTTTCTGCCTGATTGACCTATATCAGTTACTTAAAGATGGGTATTGAAGTTTCCAATTATAATTATAGATCTGGCTACTTCTGGTTTTAGTTCTATTCATTTTATCTTTACATATTTTGACACACTGTTTTAAGTGTATTCATGATAAGGATTGTTATGTATCCTTGGAGAATTTATCATGACATAATGCCCCTCTTTATTCTTGATAACTTTCCTTGTTCTAAAGTCTGTATAGTGTGACATTAATACACTTACTCTCATTCTCTTCTGTAGTGTTAGATTAGTGTTTGAAAGGTACAACATTCTCTATCTTTTTACTTTGTTTCTTTATTTTTTTTTAAATTAAAGTATAGTTGACACAATCTTATATTAGTTTCAGGTGTACAACCCAGTGATTCTGCAAGTCTACACATTATGCTATGCTCACAAGTATAGTTACCATCTGTCACCATACAATACTATTACGATGCCATTGACTATATTCCCTATGTTGTACCTTTTATTCCCATGAATTATTTCTTCCATAACTGGAAGTCTCTATCTCCCATTCCTCTGCATCCATTTTGTCCAATCCCCCACCCTTCCCTCTGGCAACCATCAGTTTGTGATCTGTATTTCTTCTACCCCTTTACTATTAACTTCTTTGTGTCTTTATATTTAAAGTGTGTTTCTTGTTGGTAAAGTATATTTGTTTTTTATCTACTGTAATGATATATATCTTTTAGCTGGTATACATAGATCACTGACATTTAAGATAATTTTTGATATAGTTGAATTAACATCTACCATGTTCATAAAGCTTTTCTCATCTTCAGAGTTGTTACTTTTTTTTCTCTTTTTTCATTCTTTGATTTTTTTTTTTGTTTTTAAAAATTTTTATTTATTTATTTGACAAAGAGAAAGAGATGACAAGTTGGCAGAGCCACAAGCAGAGAGAGAGAGGGGAAGCAGGCTCCCTGCTGAGCAGAGAGATGATATAGTGCTCAATCCCAGGACCCCGGCATCATGACCTGAGCAGAAGGCAGAGGCTTAATCCACTGAGCCACCCAGGTGCCCCACATTTTTTTATTTCAATTGAACATTTTATATGGTGAGATTTTCTCTCCTCTAATTAGCAATTGCCACAGATTTTGATATATTTATGACATATCTATGTCTTTTGCTATAGACTTTAAGATTTTATATGTGTGTAATATATATATAATATATTACAGAATATATTATATATAATTAATCTAAATGCATTTTCAGTTAACACTATACCACTGCAACTGTAATGTTGGTACTATTTAACAGAATAGTGGTTCTCCTTCCTGTCTCTTATGACATTGATGTCATTCATTTAACAAAACTGTATCCTACAATTATCTAATACATTGTTATTATTATTGATTTGACTAGTTGCTGGTTAGATCAAGTAAGAATAAGAAAAATCAAATATATTTTTAAATTTTTTTATTAACATATAATGTATTATTTGCCCCAGGGGTACAGGTCTGTGAATCGTCGGGCTTAAACACTTCACAGTACTCAGCATAGCACATACCCTCCCCAATGTTCATAACCCAACCACCCTCTCTGTACACCCCTCCCTCCAGCAACCTTCAGTTTGTTTTGTGAGATTAAGAGTACCTTATGGCTGTCTCCCTCCCAATCCCATCTTGTTTCATTTTTTCCTTCCCTACCCCTAAACTCCCAACTTTGCCTCTCAAATTCCTCATATTAGGGAGATCATATGATAATTATATTACTCTGGTTGACTTATGTCGCTCAGCATAATACCCTCTAGTTCCAACCACATTGTTGCAAATGGCAAGATTTCATATCTTTTGATGGCTGCATAGTATTCCATTGTATACCTATATGTCACATCTTCTTTATCCATTCATCTGTTGGTGGGCATCTAAGTTCTTTCCATAGTTTGGCTATTGTGGACATTGCTGCTATAAACATTCGGGTGCATGAGACCTTTGGATCACTACATTTGTATCTTTAGGGTAAATACCCTGTAGTGCAATTGCTGGGTCATAGGGTAACTCTATTTTCTATTTTATTGTATTATTGTCATTGAGTTTCTTTGATTTTGTTATTAATTGGTTTATATAGTTGGCTGCTCTATGTTAGGGGCATAGATATTAAAATTGTTAGATCTTTTTGTTGGACAGACCCTTTGAATATGATATAGTTTCCTTCCTCATCTCTTATTGTAGTCTTTGGCTTAAAATCTAATTTATCTGATATAAGGTTTGCCACCTCAGCTTTCTTTTGATGTCTATTGGCATGGTAAATTGTTCTCCACCCCTTCACTTTAAATCTGGAGGTGTCTTTGGGTCTAAAATGAGTTTCTTGTACATAGCATATTGATGGGTTTTATTTCTTTTATCCATTCTGATATCCTGTGTCTTTTGATTCAGGCATTTAGGCCATTTACATTCAGGGTAACTATTGAGAGATATGAATTTAGTGCCATTGTATTGCCTGTAAGGTGACTGTTACTGTATATTGTCTCTGTTCCTTTCTAGTCTACTACTTTTAGACTCTCTCTTTGCTTAGAGGACCCCTTTCAATATTTCCTGTAGGGCTGGTTTGGTGTTTACAAATTCTTTAATTTTTGTCTACGGCCATACCACCCTGAACGTGCCCGATCTCGTCTGATCTCGGAAGCTAAGCAGGGTCGGGCCTGGTTAGTACTTGGATGGGAGACAAATTCTTTAATTTTTCTTTGTCCTGGAAGCTTTCTCTCTCTCTCTCTTTCTCTCTTTTTTTAAATCTTTCCTTCTATTTTCAATGATAGCTTAGATGGATATAGTATTCTTGGCTACATGTTTTTCTCATTTAGTGCTCTGAATATATAATGCCAGTTCTTTCTGGCCAGCCAAGTCTCTGTGGATGAGTCTGCTGCCAATCTAATATTTTTACCATTGTATGTTACAGACTTCTTGTCCCAAGCTGCTTTCAGGATTTTCTCTTTGTCACTAAGACTTGTAAGTTTTACTATTAGATGATGGGGTGTGGGCCTATTTTTTATTGACTTTGAGTGGGGTTTCCTGTGCCTCCTGGATTTTGATGCTTATTCCCTTTGCCATATCAGGGAAATTCTCTACAATAATTTGCTCCAATATACCTTTTGCCCCCCTCTCTCTTTCTTCTTCTTCTGGAATCCCAATTATTTTAATATTGTTTTGTCTTATGGTATCACTTATCTCTCAAATTCTCCCCTCGTGGTCCAGTAGTTGTTTATCTGTCTTTTGCTCATCTTCTTCATTCTCTGTCATTTGGTCTTCTATATCACGAATTCTCTCTTCTGCCTCATTTATCCTAGCAGTAAGAGCCTCCATTTTTTATTGAACCTCATTAATAGCTTTTTTGATTTCAGCTTGGTAAGATTTTAGTTCTTTTATTTCTCCAGAAAGGGCTTTTACTTCTCCAGACAGCGTTTCTCTAATATCTTCCATGCCTTTTTCGACTCCAGCTAGTACCTTGAGAATCATCATTCTGAACTCTAGATCTGACATATTACCAATGTCCATATTGATTATGTCCCTAGATACTGCCTCTTATTCTTTTTTTTTTTTGTGGTGTGTTTTTCTGCTTTGTCATTTTATCCAGATAAGAATATATGAATGAGAGAATCATATAACTAAAAGGGTGGCAAAGACCCCAGAGTAATGTACACTAACAAAATCAGAAGAGACCCCCAAATCAAGGGGAGATGAAAGGGGGTAAAAAGCAATTAAAAAATTAAAAAAAAAATATATATATATATATATATATTAGACTGGCGAATAGAGCAGAGCTACCCACTTGATTTTGAGTATATTTTGGTCTCTTAGAAGAAATTATCTCCCAAAATTTTAGAGAAAGAAAAAGATATATGTACAAAAATAAGGGTAAACACAATGAAGGGATGGAATATGACTGTAAAGATGAAAATAAAAAAAAATTCTTAAAAAGGAATTGATATGATAAGTTGGTTGGGAAAAGAAAGAAAAAGAAAGTGGAGAGATTTGCTCAGATTGGAGATTAGAACAAACCCTGTGCTAGATTTAGGGTATATTTTGATCTATTAGAAGATATTGTATCCCAAATTTTTTTAGAAGAAAAAAACCTATATGTATACAAAAAATAAAGTTAGATACAATGAAGCATAAAACATGACTATAATAATAAAGGTTCAAAAAGATTTTTTTAAGAAAGGTATTGTTAAGATAAACTAGTTAAAAGACATTAAAAGAGGAAAGAAGAAAAGTTAAAAAATTAGAATAAGAAAAAAATAAAATTAAAAAAAATGTTAACTTTGCAAAACTAAAGAATCATGGGGGGAAGCCATTAATTCCATGCTTAGCTTTCCCCTCCTCTGGATTTCCACTGTTCTCCTTGATTAGTGATCTTGGTCTTGGCTGGATGTTCTTGCTGATCTTCTGGGGGAGGGGTCTATTGCTGTGATTCTCAAATGTCTTCACCAGAGGTGGAATTGTACCACCCTTGTCAGGGGCCAGGCTAAGTATCAGGTTTGCTCTCAGGAGCTTTTTTTTTTTTTTTTTTTTTTTAAAGATTTTATTTATTTACTTGAAGACAGAGATCACAAGTTTGCAGAGGAAGGCAGAGGGAGAGGGGGAAGCAAGCTCCCAGCTGAACAGAAAGCCCAATGCAGGGATCAATTCCAGGACCCTAACACCACAACCCAAGCTGAAGGCAGAGGCCCAGCCCACTAAGCCACCCAGGCGCCCCTCTCAGGAGCTTTTGTTCCCTGACTGCTTTCCATGGAGCTCTGGAGGACAGAAATGAAAATGGTGGCTTCCCAATCTCTGGCCCAGAGTAGTCAAGAGCTTCAGGCCCTACTCCTTAGTGTGCCCTCAGAGAAAAGTGCTCAATCAGTTCTGTCTCCTTGGTCTCCAGCCATGCTCCAAACTAACCCAACCTGTGACCGAGCATTCTGTCTCTGGCACACAGCCCAGTTTGGAGTCTCCAAACCCAGAAGAATCCTGGTGCTCTGCTCTTCAGCGGAGGAAGGTGGGTCTCCCCAGATCTGCCAGTTATGGGGTCCCTGCTCAAAGAGCAATGGTCCAACTGTGCCACAAATCACGGTTTAAGGTAACCCTGAGCTGAGAGCTCACTCCTCTGCTCCATCTCTGTAGTCGGCTTCCCTGCTCTGATACCTGTGAGCTCTGATACACTCAGACACCCCTGATCCTTCTGTGACCCCACGGGACCTGAAACTACACTGTCCCCATGAGGGCTCCATCCCCATCTTAGCCTCTGGAGTGATGTCCCTCAGTGGAGCAGACTTTTAAAAGTTCAGATTTTGTGCTCTGCTGCTTCACTGCTTGTTCAAAGCCAGCCCCTTCCCCCACAGTCTATCTTCTCTTCACTTCGGATTCACTTCTC
This sequence comes from Meles meles, assembly GCF_922984935.1. Classification (NCBI taxonomy): domain Eukaryota; kingdom Metazoa; phylum Chordata; class Mammalia; order Carnivora; family Mustelidae; genus Meles; species Meles meles. The sequence goes on from NC_060071.1 coordinate 100,746,024, forward strand.
TGCACATCCTACTTTTCAGAAAGTGGTCAATTTTCTGTTTCTAGAATTGCTGCTCTTCTTCTCTTCGATCTCCTGTTGGGTTTATAGATGTTTGGATTGGTTTGATAACTATCTAGCCGAACTCCTGTGACCTGATGTCATCTCAGTCTGCTACTCCTCCACCATCTTGACTCCTCCCCCACAAAATATTTTACTTTAAATTTATTTATTCCTTCTCTGATGATTTTTTTCTTTTTGATAGATTCAAGTTTATGAGCTATATTTTCTTTTGTCCTAAATAAGTTTTTAAGCTTTTTAAAAATTTTTTCACAGCAGATTTGCTGGCAATAACTTCTCTGTTTTTGTTTGAGAAAGTTCTTATTTATCTTTTTATTTTTAAGAATAATTTCACTAGATATAAATATACATTACTAGTTAGGTGGGAGGATCTTTTTTTTTCATTTCTGAACACTAAATATTTCACTGTGCTCTTGTTTAATTTGTAATTCTGACAAGAAGTTATAATTGTTATCCTCTTTCCTCTGTAAGTAAGGGTTTTTTTTGTTTTTGTTTTTGTTTGTTTTGTTTTCTGACTTGCTCAAGATTTTCTTTTTGTGTTTTCGTTAGTGCAATTTAAATGTGATATGCCTAGGTGTAGATTTTTGAATATTTATCCTGTTTGGTGTCTCTAGGCTTACTGGAACTAGGGTTTCATGTCTGAAACTAATTCTGGAATATTCTCAATATTATTACTTCAAATATTTTTATCTGAGCCATTTGCTCTTTTGTTTCCTTCTGGAATTCTAATTATGAATATATTGCAGTCTTTGAAATTGTCCAACAGTTCCTAGATATTCCCTAATTTTTTTTTCCCACTTTCTCCCATCTTTGCACTTCAGCTTAGGAAGTTTCTGTTGACAAGTTTCTATTGACATGTCTTAAAAAAAAAAAAAAGTTTATTTACTTATTGGAGAGAGAGACAGATGCACCTGTGTGCACATGCGGTGGGGAGAGTGCCAGAGGGAGAGAATCTTCAAGAGCACTTCCTGATGAGCACAGAGCCCCACAGGGGCTTGATTCCAGGACCCATGAAATCATGACCCAAGCTGATACAAAAAAATCAGAGGTTCAGGTGACTGAACCACCTAGGAATTCGTCTACTGAAGTCTTTATTAATTCCTTCCTCCACTATGTCTAATCTACTGATAGACCCATTAAAAGACTCTTTTCTTTTACAGTTTTTAAAAATCATTATTTCTAGCATTTCCTCTTGATTATTTCTTATTTTCTATCTCTCTTTTGACATCCTATTCCTGTTTTTGGGTGTTGTTGAATTTTTCTGTTAGAGACTTCAACATAATCATAGTGATTTTAAATTCTTTGATCATTCTAAAACATCTGTCTTCTGAATCTGAGTCTGATGCTTGCTTTGTCTCATCAGACTGTTTTTTTTTTCTTTCTTTTTATCATGCTCTGTACTTTTTTGTTGAAACAAAGACATAATGTGTTTGGTAAAAGAAATTGAAGTAAAGGGGCTTTAGCATGAGTTTTTTGTGTTAAGACTTGGCTCAAAGCTGGATGTGTTTCATGTTTGTAGTAGCTGTAGGTATCAGAAATTTCCATTTCCTCTTCTCTTTGTCTCACCTGTTTTTTTTTTTTTTTTCCCCACCTTAGAACTGTTTTGAAATGGAGTCTGAGTCTTACAGCTCTTTCATCTATAATCAAACTACTATCCTGGATCCCTGTTGATGTGGTGGTAATATGTGTACTATGGTGGGGGAACATTCTATAATCTGATTAAATTATAGCCTCTTAATGGTCATATGTCCCTGGGCTCTGACTTCTTAAGTAACTCAAGGCTCTCCTCTCCCTCTTGGGTGAGGCAGCAGGGCCAGAAATAGCTGGGGTTGAGGAATTTCTCTCCCATATAGCAGAAATACAGCTCTTGTAAAGCTTTTCCTTTGAAGAGTAGGGCTTTATCACTAAGAAGTCCCTTGTCTATTTCAAAATTATTCTTTTTGCCCTTTTTTCCCAGAAAGAAAGGAGAATTTTTCTGGGCTCATCTTTGTGAAATCCTGGAGGATTTGTGGAATTTCAGGAGGTAAAACCCAAGTAAGTTTTGGGGTCCCCTAATATTTTGGCACTGAAGAGTTTCTCATACTTGCACTAATGCAAATTAAGTCTCCAGAAATTCTCAAATTTTCCATCTAAGTTTTTAGACAGTTAATGGCCTAATGGCTTTTGTTCCTGATAAGCATATTTCAATCTCATTTTCTGTATTCTCTCTCTCCAGTTCTTAAAGCACCACTTCATACTGTAATCTCAAATTTCTGATAAGTACATGAAAGTCATTGATTTAGAGGTTTCCACTTTTTTTGTTTGTGTGTGAAGGATAACGGTGAAGACTTTCAAGTTGTTTATGTGTCAGAGTTGAAACCAAATTGGTTGTGACAAATATGCCTAGATACAAATTCCATAATTTTAATAAATCTATTTAAAATTCTTCAAAAACTCCCCATTATGTATAGTGTACATATAAAGTCCTTAATATAGTATGTACCTGTTTAAGATTTGAACCTTGTTCACCTTTCCGACTAATGTTTTTCACTCATGAAGGGCCACTTAAACTCTACCCTAATGTACAATTTACAATTCCATGAATGGTTCATACTACCTCATGCCTACATAATTAGATTATATACCACTCTTTTTTCTTCAATCACTTCCACAATCTTTTCACTTGGCTACTTTTTATGCATCTCTCAATGCCAATAATATATTTCAGAACCTCTAAACTTCCTTGATCTTCAGGGTTTTTTTCTCTATTATTTGTTCCCAGAGCATTTTGTGAATGAATGCAGCATTCATTGTCCTTCTGTAATTGACTAACTAATCTCTTTGTTCATGTCAGAGAGTAAGAATCTTGAGGGGAGGCATTTAATCTAATTAATTAATCTAAACTAATTTATTTAATCCCTGGCACAGGGATTCAAATCTGTAGCAGAGCAGTAGCTGAATTAGAGCAAATGTGCCAAGAATATATTCTGAGTGAACCAAATGACAAAGATTGCTTTTAATTTGGTTATGGAGTTGAGGGATTTTGGCTTTTATTCCAAAGTCTGAAAAGTATAAAGTATACAGTCCTTCCCTCAAAGTATGTATTGACATATATAAAAAATATACTTTGTTGATTTTGATTGGTAATGTTTGTTTAATCTGAAAAATAAGTGAAAATTGAAGATTACAATTTTGGTACATCAAAGTCAGTGAAGGTATTTATGTAGTTTTTTTCAAATCATAGTTCAGCATGACTTGCACAAAAAGTCTTAAAACTCAACGAAACTTTATATTTTTCTCAGTGATTTTCTTAATTACCTTAGCCTTTAAAAAAGTTTCCCATTTCTCTACATTGATTAATGTGGTTTCTGAAATAAATTTTTTAACAATTTGCAGTGTACATATTAGTATTATTTGTCACAGAAAGATTACTCATTTTTTTTTTTTCTCTTAGAGCAGAGCAAGTAACTGTGCATAGATTCCTGGAATCCATGTTTTTTTTTTTTTATATTTTATTTGTTTATTTGACAGAGATCACAAGTAGGCAGAGAGGCAGGCAGAGAGAGAGAGAGGGGGAAACAGGCTCTCCCCTGAGCAGAGTGCCCGACGCGGGGCTTGATCCCAGGACCCTGAGATCATGACCTGAGCTGAAGGCAGAGGCTTTAACCCACTGAGCCACCCAGGCGCCCCTCCATGTTTTTTAATCAATGGTCTAGACATAAAGTCCTTTAGGGAATATAGTGAATGCCCAAGCCTTTTCTGAGTTGGGAATTTTGCACTTACTAGAAGATGTGTTGAATCAAATTGAACATGGTTACTTTCCATTGACTATATATCAACATATGCTCTTATAAACCATTTATTCTAGCAAGGACCACAATAATTATATATGGAAGAAAAGTCTTTTGTGCATTTATTTGAGATATTTCGGATACTAGTCATGCAATAGTTTAGCTATTGTGTTGGAGTGACTCCAGCAGTGTAACAAAGACCTTATTGTCATTGCTATAAAAGGATATCCTCTTTAGGATGCTGTTTATACAGATGGTCTGAAATCATTTATAAATCAGGATTAAGTTTAAAAAATTTATCTATATAGATGACATGTTACTAAATATAAGGTATTATTATTTTAATTTTTATAAAATCACCACCAATAAGGAAGCATATTCTTTCATGCATATGCATCCACCTTGCACTCAGAATGAACTCCCAACTTGTTTTCTGTTTGATGCTTCATTCATCTATCTCCCATTACACCTTGCCTCCTTTGCTAAGCTGCTGTTTTATCACTCCTCCCTCTTTCTTGTCTCTTCAGAAAATGACAAATGTTGGATCTTGCTCTCATGTTGCTCCTTTAGTACCAAGGTTCTTTATTAGAGTGTTTTTGAAAATGGGGGCTTGCTCGGAAAATGTATTTGTTTTATTTTCATCAGTACTCTTATTATTTACAGTTACAGGTTCTTTTTTTTTTCCCACTCAGACATTCTAAGGTAGTATTTCAAAGGTTATTTTGTGAATTTACTTAACTAATCCATACACTTCATTTATGAGTGGTTTTCAACATTGGGTAAACACTAAAATTATCTGTAGAGATTTGAAATTTAATTATGTTTATCCTATTCTATAAATAGATTTTAATTAGTCTGAGATGTTAAAGAAGTATTCAGTTAAAAAAAAAACTACTCAGGTGTATTATAGAGGGAATAATTTGTACCCCCCCACCTCCCATCCCTGCCCCACACAAATTCTTATGTTGAAACCCAATTCTCAGTGTGATGATATTTGGAGGTGGGCACATTTAGGAGGTGCTTATTAGATCATGAAGGTAGAGCCCTTATACATGAGACTCCTATACTTATAAAAGGGACCCTAGAAAGCTCCTTTGTCTTTTTCACCATGTGAAGATGCAGCAAAAAGACAGCTAACTGTGAATCAGGAAGCAGGTCCTCACTAGACACTGAATCTGCTAGTGCTTTGATCTTGGAAACTTCAAAACTGTAAGATATAAGTTTCAGTTGTTTATAAGCTAACCAGTCTATGGTGTACTATTGTAGCATCTTGAATGGACTAAGACGAGGTGATTCTAATGTATAGACAAAGTTGAGAATCACTTACCCAGTATGAGATGTCAGACAAAGGCACTGAGTTTAGTCCTTTTTTTTTTAATAAGCTATCATTTAAAATACAACTTATAAAATAATATCTAAAGAATTACTATTTTATTTTGTTATTCGGAGTTTTGACCTTGATAGAATTGCTGATATTATACATAGTTTCCTCTGTTAAATAACAATAAGACCTGAACAAAATATATAAAACAATCATTTTGGGGCATAGACAATAGATTCACCCTGGGTTGCTCATTTTGGACGTTTTTCCAGACATACCAGTACAGGAAAATAAAGCCCAAAGAAAGAATGTAATTTTGGTGGGCAATGGAAACAGAGATGAGAATTCAGGACTACTAAGCAACTAGAATTTAGGGGACAGACATTAGAGAGGAACATTGCAAAGGAGTGCAGAAATTGCATCAAAATATTCCTTGGATACTTGGAAAATTCCTAAGCTGTACATGTACAGGACAAGCTGGAAAGCTAAGAATGAAATGGAGGTTTTAGTAGTCACAGTGTTGGGGTGACACTAGAGTTCTCACCCAGGCAGAAGTTTGGTAACTATTCTAGATTTTAGTCAATATCCCAGAAAGTCCAAACCTCAAGGCAAGATCATATGATACATAGGTAAAACTAAACTAGACCCACCTGAAGTAAGTAAAAAATGTGTCAACACAGATATGGAGGTAAGCTTCATGCAATAGAGAGACATTTCCTGACTTGTTAATTTTAGCCATTCTGACTGGTGTGAGGTGATATCTCATTGTGGTTTTGATTTGTATTTCCCTGATGCCGAGTGACGTGGAGCACTTTTTCATGTGTCTGTTGGCCATCTGGATGTCTTCTTTGCAGAAATGTCTGTTCATGTCCTCTGCCCATTTCTTGATTGGATTGTTTGTTCTTTGGGTGTTGAGTTTGCTAAGTTCCTTATAGATTTTGGATACTAGCCCTTTATCTGATATGTCGTTTGCAAATATCTTCTCCCATTCTGTCAGCTGTCTTTTGGTTTTGTTAACTGTTTCCTTTGCTGTGCAAAAGCTTTTGATCTTGATGAAATCCCAATAGTTCATTTTTGCCCTTGCTTCCCTTGCCTTTGCCGTTGTTCCTAGGAAGATGTTGCTGCGGCTGAGGTCGAAGAGGTTGCTGCCTGCATTCTCCTCAAGGATTTTGATGGATTCCTTTCTCACATTGAGGTCCTTCATCCATTTGGAGTCTATTTTCGTGTGTGGTGTAAGGAAGTGGTCCAATTTCATTTTTCTGCATGTGGCTGTCCAATTTTCCCAGCACCATTTATTGAAGAGGCTGTCTTTTTTCCATTGGACATTCTTTCCTGCTTTGTCGAAGATGAGTTGGCCATAGAGTTGAGGGTCGATTTCTGGGCTCTCTATTCTGTTCCACTGATCTATGTGTCTGTTTTTGTGCCAGTACCATGCTGTCTTGATGATGACAGCTTTGTAATAGAGCTTGAAGTCCGGAATTGTGATGCCACCAACTTTGGCTTTGTTCTTCAATATTCCTTTGTCTATTCGAGGTCTTTTCTGGTTCCATATAAATTTTAGGATTATTTGTTAGCATAGCATCTTACAGCAGAAGTCAGCATGCAATATGTAAGAAAGGATTCATTAGAATACCTGCAAATATATCTTCAGATGAACCACCACAGAAATAAAGAAATTTATGAGTGTACATAATTAGAAAGGTTTATCATCTATCATCTATGTATCTATCATCTCTCTGTCATCTATCATCTATCTATCTATCATCTATATCTATCATCATCATCATCTATCATCCATTTATGTGAGCATACATGTTTATACATGCATACATAGACATATAGAAACATACATAGAGAAAGAATTTTCCATCTGCTTCATGGGATAGTCAAAACCTGACCAAGCAAAACTAATAATGGAAAGCTGATTTATAAATTTAAATTACAATTCTTATGTGTGATGAGTCACCTAAGAGGAGATATATTTTATCTAAGAATGATTCTTGAAAAATAAATTTAGTGAATTCATTTTGCCAACAATAATTCCATAAGGAATTGAAAAAAATTAAATAAGAAACTAGACTCAGCTATCAAATTCCACATTAATAAGTTTCTTCCACGTAGGTCCATTTTATAAGTTTATCAAGGATAAGAATAAAGAAAATAGCTCTCATAAGGTGCTCAGTGGGGACTGTGCCTCTCCCTATCTGTCTCTTCCCTAGCTCACGTTGTCTCTTGCTCTGTCTTTAAAATAAATAAATAAATTCTTTAAAAAAATAAATAAAATAAAAACTGAATGTGTTCTCAGTCATACAGTTGATGTATACATGTATTTGTGTAGAGACCTCTTTGACTGGCATCTTTTCATAAGTGGTTAGAGCCAAACCTACACTGTTTACTTAAATCTACATTTTTAAAAATGGGAGCTGATAAAAATCCTACTTTTCTATTTATTAATGTCACTATTGGATTTTAAGTGATCATATGGTTGTAACTATCATCCTTTATGACCTTTATTCATCATTTACTTTTAATAAAGTAATAAATGTATCCCAGTGATTGAGCTGCAGCTTCTAGAAATAGTGATACTTTCTTATTTTTATTTATTTATTTTGTTAGAGAGGGAGACAGAGACAGAGTGGGGGTGGGAAACTAAGGGAGAGGGAGAGGGAGAGAGAGACTCTTAAGCAGACTCCACACCCAGCTGGAGAATCCTAGTCTGGGCTCAGTCTCACAACCCTGACATCATGACCTGAGCCAAAATGAAGAGTCAGACGCTTAACCAAACAAGCCACCCAGGCACCCTGGTGATATATCCTTTTCTGCAACTGTTTCAACTTTTCTTCAGCAGATTGCTATATGCTGGGTCTATTTCCCATCTCTATGGTCTAGCTCTGTAGTTACAGGTCTGTGTTCACGTAGACCTTTATTTCCTGCAAATGTGGATAAAACTCATACTGTCTAATTTAAACATTAGACTCATATTTTCCCATAAACAAGTGTTTATGGGAATAAACATAATAAACAAAATGTTTATTAAACCGTACTCATTAGTGGACACTACATAATTAATTGTGAATGTAGAGGTAAACCAAGTCTGCTAGATTCTTAAATTCTGCGGGAGAGGAACGGGCAGAGAGGTGGGTTGTCCATCTGTACTTCAACATAAAGACTGGTATGGGTAGAAAATGGAGTTAATAACCATTCTTAACTTTTCCAAGTGTATATTATCAAGGTAAATTTCTTTACACCCTACCTGATAAATGGGCAAAGCTTTATTTTAAAATAACCCGAGTTCTGGCTAGGAGTTCGCTGTGATATATATTCAGTATGTGAATTGTTAGATCTATTACTGTGGATTACTTCTCTGTCCCTCAATTTTGTGGTTTAAGTTTTATTTTTCAGAAATTTGGGCCTATTTTTTGCCTAAAATTTAATGCCTTAATATATCTTTCAGAAGACTTTTTCCACAAGCCTCCCTCCTCTTCCTAGTTTTATTTCTGTATCTCAACATATCTTATTTCTGTATCTTAACTTTATTGCACAAGATGCCTAATTATGGATCCTGACATAATTTTTAAGTATCTACTTATACTTTCACTGGCTAATTGGCTTTGGGCAGATTATATAACTTTGATGAGAATATCTCCGTGTCTGTCAAATGGTGGGACTGAATAAGAAAGCTAGAAAGTTTTTCCAGTTCTAGAGTTTAGTGATTCTATTTTCTTTTAATTATTGGCCAGGTCAGACTCTTTTTTTTCCCCCCTTTCTACATGAGTACAGATCCATCTCTTTAATCATTTAAATTGCTCTTCAGTGGATTTGCTCCAGTATCTCTGCGTTAATTTGCCTGAGGTGTCTGTGTTTGGCTGCAGAACTGTACATATGCTTGTTGATTTCTAGGACAGTGAGCTCCTAAATTGAGTCAGAGGTAATGCAATACCTCTTTTGATGGGAATTGTCACTGTAAGCTTGATACTGATGCTTTCTCATTACTAAAATTATGACTTCATTAGCATTTTTTCTCAAGTTTTTCTCTACCACTTAGAGTCTCTGAAACCAATAAAGATAATCTTCCCATCACTTCTATCTATATAACTTGAACTTTACTTCCTCCCAAGACAGATCAATTATTAAAAATCTATCACAAGGAATAAAATTTTGCCAAAAATTTTCTTCCAATACAAAGAAATTTGTTCTTTTATTATTTTTATTACTCATGTTTTTAATCCATGGAAAATGGGTTATGTTCTGCTTATTTTAAATTAATTATAATTAAACACCCAGTTTATTGGCTATATAGAATTAACTCGATCCGGAAGCAACACAAGTTTTTGTTTTCCCTTCTTAAGAATTAAACACAAAATATATGAGTGAGAAAAAAGATTACTTGAAGAGACCAACTGCTTATTAAAAAGTGGAAATTGATATAAAATGATAAGATAGTAAGGTAGGGCCGAAACCAAGCCAGAAGGGAGTAGCATGTTATATTCAAAGTGCTATTCTTTTCTAGCCAGGAGTACTCTATCCAGCAAGTCTTTCATTCAGAATTGGAGACTTAAAGAGCTTAATACATAAACAAAAACTGAAGTTCATGACCACTAAAAAAGCCCTGCAAGAAGTATGAAGGGAACCCTTTGAGTGTAAAAGAGAGACCAAAAGTGACAAAGCCAACAAAAGATCAGAGAAATCTCCAAATAGAAAGAGAAATGAGTAATAAAATGGCACTAACTGTATATCTATCAATAATTACTTTGAATGTAAATGGACTAAATGCTCCTTTGAAAAGGCATGGGACTTCAGAATGGATAACATAACAAGACCCATTTATATGCTAGAAGTAAAATACATTATATGTTTATTAAAAAAAAAATTTGGAAGGGGAGGCGAACCATAAGAGACTATGGACTCTGAAAAACAACCTGAGGGAATTCCTTTCAGACCTAAAGACACCTAGAGATTGAATGTGAGGGGATGGAGTAATACTTATCACACAAATCGTTGTCAAAACAAAGCTGGAGTAACAGTACTTTTATCAGCAAACTAGACTTCAAAACAAAGTTGGTAACAAAAGACAAAAAAAGCACATTATCTCATAATAAAGGGAATGATCCAACAAGAAGATATTATAATTCTAAATATTTATGCATCCAAAATGGGAGACCCCAAATATATAAAACAATTAATAAGAATTAATTGAAAATCTTACAGCAATGGATGGATCATATAAACAGAAAATCAACAGGAAACAATGGCTTTGAATGACACACTGGACCGGATGGATTTAACAGATATATTCAGAACATCCCATTCTAAAACAGCAGAATACACCTTCTTTTATTTCCTTTTATTTTTTTTAAGATTTTATTTATCTATTTGTCAGGGAGACAGAGAGAACAAGCACAAGCATGGGGAGAGGCAGTGAGAGGGAGAAACAGACTCCCTTCTGAGCAAGAACGCCAATATGGGGCTTGATCCCAGGACCCTAGAATCATGACCTGAGCCAAAAGCAGATGCTTAACTGATTGAGCCACCCAGGCATCTCTACATCTTCTTTTTTTAAAGTGCACATGTGACATTCTTCAAAATAGATCATATATTAGGTCACAAATCAGGCCTCAACAAATACAAAAAGACTGAAATCATACCATACACATTTTCTGACCACAATAAGAAAAAAATTGGAAAAACCACAAATACATAAAGGCTAAACAACAAGCTACCAAATAATGAATGGGTCAACCAGAAAATTCAAGAAGAAATTTTAAAAAATACACGGAAACAAATGAAAATGAAAGCACAATGGTCCAAAACCTTTCAGATGCAGAAAAAGTGGTCCTAAGAGGGCAGTATGTAGAAACACAGGCAAGAAAAATCTCATATGAACAAACTAACCTTACACCTAAAACAGCTAGAAAAAGAACAACAAGCAAAGCCTAATGCCAGTGAAAGAAAGAAAACACTAAAGATTAGAGTAGAAATAAATGCTATAGAAACTAAAACAAACAAAAAATGGAATGTCAGTGAAAATAGGAGCTGGTTCTTTGTTAAAAAAAACAATAAAATTGATAATCCTGTAGCCAGATTTATTAAAAGAGAGAGAGAGAAAGAACCCCAAAACTAACATCACACATAAGAGAGGAGCAATAATAACCAAGACCACAGAAATAGAATTAGAAGAGAATATTATGAAAAACTATATGCCAAATGTTGGACAACCTGGAAGAAATGGATAAATTCCTAGACACATATAAACTACCAAAAGTGAAACAGGAAGTAATAGAAAACTTGAGCAGACTTATAACTGGCAAAGAAATTGAAACAGTAACCAAGAAACTTCCTCAAAAAAAGAAGTCCAGGACAGATGCCTTCATAGGCAAATTCTACCAAACATTTAAAGAGTTAATACATATTCTTCTCAAACTCTTCCAAAAAAAAGAAAAGGAAGGGAAACTGAAATTCATTCTGTGAGGCCAGGATTATCTTGATACTTAAAACAGGTGAAGACTACACTAAAAGAAGAGAACTACAGACCAGTATCTCTCATGAACATGGATGTAAATGGAAAGTGGAAATCATGAAAATTATACACTGGTTATAATAAACATGGGATCGATTTGATAAGAACTACAAGTACATGGAATTAAAGAAAAATGTTTTGTGAAGATTGGGTAAGACCATGTGATGTTACCCACAATTGCAAAATTACTAAACATTAACATTATAGTCAGAGAAGAGGCCAAAAGTTAATATTTCTAGACTTCATTGAAATTCAGGATTTGATCCTGTAGTTTTTTCTTAGAATATCTCTCTGAAGCTCATATGTAAACACTAAACCTCAGAAAGTATGAATTTAGCAATTCCATTTTTAAGGTTTATTTAAGTTTTTGTGGTTCTGGAGACATTACCATACTGTTAGGTAAATAGGTTATTGGCCAAAATATATCTCAAATTTAACATATTAACACTAAACTATTATTCACCAGCATCCCCATTTCCTCTTCTACCTAAACTGTCAACAGTCTTCTTTACCTCAGTAAATGAAAACTCTATACTTCAAATGTTCAGACCAAAACCTTGGTATCATCCTCATCCTTATGTTTTTTGTTTTTGTTTGTTTGTTTGTTTTTTAATCACATCCCCTCAACTGCCCCTTCAGAAAATCCCGTTGGCTCTACCTTCAAACTACAACTGTGTTCACCTGCTTCTCATGTTAACCTACCATTAACTTTCACACATACAATTAGTACCGATCTAGTCTAGATTATAGCAATCTACTTTAACTAGTCTAGTCTACTTTAACTAATCTAGTCTAGATTATAGCAACCTACTTTAACTAGTCCCTCTACATGTAACTTTGACCTACTCCCTCCCCAGTAGCTGTGAAAAATAATTCATTCATATATATATAAATATATATGAATGAATTATAAATAAATAAATGAATTATAAATAAATATATATATATATATAAACCTCTTGTGGCAGGACATACATGAAAATACAGAGTTTAAATAAGTTTAAATAAGTTTAAAATAAGTCAGACTGGGAAGACAAATGCTACATGATTTTATTCATCTGTGGAATCTCAAAAAAAATAATAAACAAGCAAATAAAAAGCAGAAGCGGACTTAAAAATACAGAGAACAACCTGATGGCTACCAGAGCGAAGAGGATGCTGGGAAAATGAGCAAAATAGTGAAGGGGAGTGGGAGATACAGGCTTCCGGTTATGAAATGAAAAAGTCACAGGGATGAAAGATACAGCATAGGGAATAGTCGACAATATTGTAATAGCATTTTGTGGTGACAGATGGTAGTTACACTTGTGGTGAACATAGCATAACCTATAGTGATGTTGCATCACTATGTTGTATGTTGTATACCAGAAACTAATGTAATACTGTGTGTCAACTATACTCAAATAAGAAAAAAAGTAAAAAAAAATAATAAAATAAAATAAATAGCTAGTAAGTGGTCAAACTACATAGTTTACATGCAGAGCATGAACTCTTTATCATTACTCTTTATATTTCTACAAAAAGATAAATATGTCAATTCAGTCAACTCAATAAGCCCTAACAGAGCATACTGCTATGTATATTTGGCAGAGTGTGATTGGATACTGAAAGCTGTGTAAGGCAGGTGGGAAAAATCAGGGACTTAATTTTAGGCCAGATTAATGATTTGGAAAATATAATATATAAGAATGTTAAATGAAGCATTCTAGTTGCTGAATACCATATGATCTCTGATCTTACTTAATTTAAGTTGACAAGTTGGATCATACAAAGCCATCACTATATCAGATCTTTTAGAAACAAAGAGAAATGATTGGAAATTCTGTTCACAATTAGAAATTGTGAACTATGGAGAACATTAAATGAGCTGAGGCAATTTAATCAAAAGAAAAGTGGATTAATATCTCAGGTCATAACTCATCACACATTTTGGAAACTGGTTGAAAAATCATGCTGCAAATTCTTGGCACAACCTGAGAAGATGACAGGTGTAGAAAGGAGATATTGTGAGGCATGATGTGTAAGTAGATGGGGGTGGATCGAAGACAGGCCAGATATAAGCCGTGTAGACAGATGGTTTAGGTGTTAGTCAAGGTCAGGCTGGAGTCTGAGAAGATGGCTCATATCATGACACAAAGGCCAGAATTCAGATTTCAAGGTAGCCAGAGCAGTAGTCAAGCCTGGCACTGAATTACAGAGCTAACTCCCTAAGAGAAAAGTTGCATTAAATTAATCAGAAACATTTATTTTATGAAAAGTAGGGTTGCCACACCCTCCCCCCAACCACGCAGAGAGATGTTTATTGAATAGCTACTCAGTCTCCCATGATTTTCTATTCTTTAATAAGAATTACATGGGAAAAATATAAAAGTTATGAGATAGCCTTTCCATTAAGAATTTCAGAGTTGACTGATATACACAGAACCCAAAATAATTAATCAAAATGAAATTTGATAGAAGCAATATTAAAATTAGGGGAAAAAGTATAAAATAAAAAAAAAGATTTTATTTATTTATTTGACAGAGAGAGATCACAAGTAGGCAGAGAAGAAGGCAGAGAGAGAGGGGGAAGCAGGCTCCCTGCTGAGCAGAAAGCCTTATGTGGGGCTTGAGTCCAGGACCCTGAGATCATGACCTGAGCCAAAGGCAGAGACTTAACCCACTGAGCCACCCACGCACCCCAAAAAGTATGAAATTTTAAAAAGAGCAACTAATTGGTGAAATCAGGATAAAAGCAATATTGAAGGATAAATGGGCATCTAATCATAGTCATTTTGGAAATGGACCATTCAGAGAAAAGAAGCACAGCAGAGAAAAAGTATAGGACGTATTTGTCAAATTTGAGAAACTCCTCTCATATTTTAAGTAGATAAGACAATAATTTCTTTTAGAAGCTTAGTTCATTTCTGTAACTCTATATACAGAGCCCATTTGGAATCTAGTGTATCTTTGGATTCACTTCAATCTCACAATTTGTATTGGACTTAAAGGAAGAGTACTCGTCATGACAAGCCAATGGTTCTAAAAAAGCCACACCACTGGCCCAGAAGCGTAAATCTGAGCATCTCAGTGCAGACCCAAAGGACTTGTGTTCTGTGCAAATTCTATAAAGCAGCATAGACAGAAGGGAATTGAGGATTTGGCAGTGAAAACATGGAGTAGATAATGTATCTTTTCCATTGCTGTAGAATGAACTAATTAGATTCTAGAAGCTTCTGCATGTGAGACACTTCTTTGATCCAACAGAGTCTTTGAGTTTCCCACCTATGATTGAAGCCTGCCTGATCATTATTATCTTCAAGTTCAGTATCTTCTATACTTCCATACTCTATTACATTCATTTTTTTAGGAGCCACCACATTTTTATGATGCTGTGGTAGTATCTTGGCTGTCTTAGGATAATGCCTGCATCCACAATGTTATTTCCTTAAGTGTACTTGAAACCATACTACTTCACAAAGACTGACACTTACAATGCTTGATAGGGCAGTGTTTCACACTAGTGAATTTATTACAGAAGTAGTGAAACCAAACTTTTGAAATGAAAACCCCATAAAGGGTTACTTGCTCTTCCTTTTCCAATATTCTTATTTACACCTGTGCATGATACTAAAATGTCTGATAATTTAAGTAGTTGTAAGAAATACCACTCATTTAGTGGTATTAGTCTATGTAATACTTATGTGGCAGGTAGTTTATCAACTAATTTACATAAATTTGCTGCTGTGATTTGAAATTTCTAAACCAGAATTGTTATCATTTAGAGTAATTCTAGAAGATTCAAAAAAATGAATCTCAATATTTGCTGAGAAGAAAATAAACATGAAGTTCAGTTTGTTATCTCCCCTATGGACATTATTTTTGAGATTTACAAATGAATAATGGCAACCCTCAGATATAGGAATAAATATGTTTCTATCCCTGTAATAATCATTTTACTGCTAAAATGAAAAAAAAGATTTTGCTTCAAAGCAAAGTTAATAGGAATTAAGTAAACATTCATGAATATTTATCTTCCTTTTCTTTTTTAAAACATTTTATTTATTTATTTGACAGAGAGAGGGAGAGAGAGCACAAGCAGGGGTGGTAAGAGAGGGAGAAGTAGATTCCCTGCTGAACAAGGAGTTCAATGCAGGGCTGGATCCCAGGATGCTGGGATCATGACCAGGGCTGAAGGTAGATGTTTAACTGACTTAGCCACCCAGCTGCCCCATGAGTTTTCCTCTTCTAGTTAATAAGGCCACTTCTTTTCAGTTGCGAGTTTTTGTTTGTTTTTTTCCTGGAGTGACTTAAAGATTGACTTATAAATAGGTTTCATAGTTTTATTAATTGTGGGCATTTGTACATTCCAATTGTAAGCCAGCTGTACAGTTGTAGCATTGTTTGGTATTTCATGTTTTTGGGGGTTTTTTTGTTTTTTTTTGAATTTTTAATTTTTTATTAACATATAATGTATATTAGCCCCAGGGGTACAGGTCTGTGAATCGCCCCGTTTACACACTTCACAGCACTCACTTAGTTCATACCCTCCCCAATGCCCATAACCCAACCACTCTCTCTCTATCCTCCTCCCCTGGCAACCCTCAGTTTGTTTTGTGAGATTAAGAGTCTCTTTTGGTTTGTCTCCCTCCCAATCCCATCTTGTTGCATTTTTTTCCTTCCCTAACCCCCAAGCTCCCCACTTTGCCTCTTAACTTCCTCATATAAGAGAGATCATATGATACTTGTCTTTCTCTGATTGACTTATTTCGCTCAGCATAATACCTTCTAGTTCCATCCATGTCATCACAAATGGCAAGATTTGGGCATTTTTTGATGACAGCATAGTATTCCACTGTGCGTGTGTGTGTGTGTGTGTGTGTGTGTGTGTCTACACACACACACCACTCTTCTTTATCCATTCATCTATTGATGGACATCTAGGTTCTTCCCATAGTTTGGCTATTGTGGACATTGCTGCTATAAACATTTGGGGGTATGTGCCCCTTCGGATCACTTCATTCTTATCTTTAGGGTAAATACCCAGTAATGTGATCACTGGGTTATAGAGTAGCTCTGTTTTCGACTTTCTGAGGAACCTCCATGCTGTTTTCCAGAGTGACCGCACCAGCTTGCATTCCCACCAATAGTGTTGGAGGGTTCCCCTTTCTCCACATCCTCACCAGCATCTGTCATTTCCTGACTTGTTAATTTTAGCCATTCTGACTGGCGTGAGGTGGGATCTCATTGTGGTTTTGATTTGTATTTCGCTGATGCCGAGTGATATGGAGCACTTTTTCATGTGTCTGTTGGCCATCTGGATGTCTTCTTTGCAGAAATGTCTGTTCATGTCTTCTGCCCACTACTTGATTGGATTATTCATTCTTTGAGTGTTGAATTTGATAAGTTCTTTATAAGTTTTGGATACTAGCCCTTTATCTGATATGTTGTTTACAAATATCTTCTCCCATTCTGTCAGTTGTCATTTGGTTTTGTTGATGGTTTTCTTTGCTGTGAAAAAGCTTTTGATCTTGATGAAGTCCCAGTAGTTCATTTTTGCCCTTGCTTCCCTTGCCTTTGGAGATGTTTCTAGGAAGAAGTTGCTGCGGCTGAGGTAAAAAATGTTGTTGCCTGTGTTCTCATCAAGGATTTTGATGGATTTGATGGATTACTTTCTCATATATAGGTCTTTCACCCATTGATCTATTTCTAAGGAAATGGTCCAGTTTCATTCTTCTGCATGTGACTGTCCAATTTTCCCAATACCATTTGTTGAAGAGACTGTCTTTTTTCTATTGGACATTCTTTCCTGCTTTGTTGAAGATTAGTTGACCATAGAGTTGAAGGTCTATTTCTGGGCTCTCTATTCTGTTCCACTGATCTATGTATCTGTTTTTGTGCCAGTACCATACTGTCTTGATGATGACAGCTTTATAATAGAGCTTAAAGTCTGGAATTGTGATGCCACCAACTTTGACTTTCTTTTTCAATATTCCTCTGGCTATTTGGGGTCTTTTCTGGTTCCATATAAATTTTAGGACTATTTGTTCTATTTCTTTGGAAAAAAAATAGGGATTACATTAAATGGGTAGATTGCTTTAGGTAGCATAAACATTTTCACAATATTTGTTCTTCCAATCCATGAGCATGAAACATTTTTCCATTTCTTTGTGTCTTCCTCAATTTCCTTCATGAGTACTTTATAGTTTTCTGAGCTCTTTGTCTCTTTGGTTTGGTTTATTCCTAGGTATCTTATGGTTTTGGGTGCGATTATAAATGGGATTGACTCCTTAATTTTTTTTCTTCTGTCTTGTTGTTGGTGAATAGAAATGCAACTGATTTCTGTGCATTGATTTTATATCCTGACACTTTACTGAATTCCTATATAAGTTCTAGCAGTTTTGGAGTGGAGTCTTTTGGGTTTTCCACATAAAGTATCATATCATCTACAAAGAGTGATAGTTTGACTTCCTCTTTGCTGATTTGGATGCCTTTAATTTCTTTTTGTTGTCTGATTGCTGAGGCTAGGACTTCTAGTACTATGTTGAATAGCAGTGGTGATAAGGGACATCCATGCTGTGTTCCTGACCTCTGGGGAAAAGCTCTCTGTTTTTCTCCATTGAGAATGAAATTTGCTGTGGGTTTCTCATAGGTGGCTTTGATGATATTGAGGTATGTACCCTCTATCCCTACACTTTGAAGAGTTTTGATCAAGAAAGGATGCTGTACATTGTCGAATGCTTTTTCAGCATCTATTGAGAGTGTCATATGGTTCTTATTCTTTCTTTATTAATGTATCACATGAATTGATTTGTGGGTGTTGAACCAACCTTGCAGCCCAGGAATAAATCCAATTGGTCTTGGTGAATAGTCCTTTTAATGTACTGTTGGATCCTATTGGCTAGTATTTTGGTGAGAATTTTCACATCTGTGTTCATCAAGGATATTGACCTGTAATTCTCCTTTTTGATGGAGTCTTTGTCTGGTTTTGGGGTCAAGGTAATTCTGGCTTCATGACATTAGCTTGGAAGTTTTCCTTCCATTTCTATTTTTTAGAACAGTTTCAGGATAATTGGAATTAATTCTTTAAATGGTTGGTAGAATTCACCTGGGAAGCCGTTGGGCCCTGGGCTCTTGTTTTTTGGGAGATTTTTGATGACTGCTTCAATATCCTTATTGGTTATGGGTCTGTTCAGGTTTTCTATTTCTTCCTGGTTCAGTTGTGGTACTTTATATGTCTCTAGGAGTGCATCCATTTTTTCCAGAGTGTCAAATTTGCTGACGTATACTTGCTTATAATATGTTCTTATAATTGTTTGCATTTCTTTGGTGTTGGTTGTGATCTCTCCTCTTTCATTCATGATTTTATTTATTTGGGTCTTTTTTCCTTTTGATAAGTCTGGCCAGGTGTTTATCAATCTTATTAACTCTTTCAAAGAACCAGCTCCAAGTTTCATTGATTTGCTCTATTGTTTTTTGGTTTTCTATTTCATTGATTTTTGTTCTGATCTTTATTTCTCTTTTCCTGCACAGTTTAGGCTTTCTTTGTTGTTCTTTCTCAAACTCCTTCAGGTGTAGGGTTAGGTTTTGTATTTGAGACCTTTCTTGTTTCTTGAAAATGGCTTGTATCGCTATATATTTTCCTCTCAGGAGTGTCTTTCCTGTTTCCCAAAGATTTTGAACAGTTGTGTTTTCATATCATTTGTTTCCATATTACAATTCTTTAATTTCCTGGTTGACAAATTCATTCTTTAGTAGGATGATCTTTAGCCTCCATGTATCTGATTTCTTTCCAAATTTCCTCTTGTGATTGAGTTCTAGCTTCAGAGCACTGTGATCTGAAAATAGTCAGGTAATGATCGCTATATTTTGGTACCAGTTGAGATCTGATTTGTCATCCAGGATATGATCTATTCTGGAGAATGTTCCATGTGCACTAGAGAAGAATGTGTATTCTGTTGTTTAGGGATGGAATGTTCTGAATATATCTGTGATGTCCATCTAGTCCAGTGTGTCACATAAGGCCTTTATTTCCTTGTTGATCTTTTGCTTGGATGATCTGCCCATTTCAGTGAGGGGAGTATTAAAGTCCCCTATTATTATTTTATTAGTGTCAATGTGTTTCTTTGATTTCATTACTAATTGGTTTATATAGTTTGCTCCTCCCATGTTAGGCGTAGATATTTAAAATTGTTAGATCTTTTTGTTGGACAGACTCTTTGAGTATGACATAGTGTCCTTCCTTATCTCTTATTATAGTCTTTGGCTTAAAATCTAATTTACCTGATATAAGGATTGCCACCCCAGCTTTCTTCTAATGCCCATTAGCATGGCAAATTGGTTTTCCACCCCCTCACTTTAAATCTGGAGATGTCTTTGGAGTTTCTAATAGACAACATATTGATGGTTTTTTTTTTTTTTTTTTTTTTTATCCATTCTGATACCCTATGTCTTTTGATTCAGGCATTTTAGCCCATTTACATTCAGGGTAACTATTGAAAGATATGAATTTACTTCCATTGTGTTGCCTATAAGGTGACTGTTACTGTATATTGTCTTTGTTCCTTTCTAGTCTACTACTTCATGCTCTCTCTTTGCTTAGAGGACCCCTTTCAATATTTCCTGTTGGGCTGTTTTGGTGTCTACAACTCTTTTAGTTTTTGTTTGTTCTGAAGCTTTTTATCTCTCCTTCTATTTTCAATGATAACCTAACTGGATGTAGTATTCTTGGCTGCATGTTTTTCTCATTTGGTGCTCTGAATATATCATGCCAGTTCTCTCTGGCCTGCCAGGTCTCTGTGTACAAGTCTGCTGCCAATCTAATATTATTGCCATTATATGTTACAGACTTCTTGTCCCAAGCTGCTTTCAGGATTTTCTCTTGTCACTAAGACTTGTAAGTTTTACTATTAGATGATTGGGTGTGGACCTATTTTTATTGATTTTGAGCAGGGTTCCCTGTGCCTCCTGGATTTTGATGCTTGTTCCCTTTGCCATATTAGGGAAATTCTCTACAATAATTTGCTCCAATATAGCTTTTGCATCCCTCTCTCTTTCTTCTTCTTCTGGAATCCCAATTATTTTAATATTGTTTTGTCTTATGGTATCGCTTACCTCTCGAATTCTCCCCTAATGGTCCAGTAGTTGTTTGTCTGTCTTTTGCTCAGCTTCTTTATTCTCTGTCATTTGGTCTTCTATATCACTAATTATCTCTTCTGCCTCAATTATCCTAGCAGTAAGAACCTCCATTTTTATTGTATCTTATTAATACCTTTTTTTATTTCAAGTTGGTTAGATTTAGGTTCTTTTATTTCTCCAGAAAGGGCTTTTATTTCTCCAGACAGTGTTTCTCTAATGTCTTCCATGCCTTTTTTGAGCCCAGCTAGCACCTTGAGAATCATCATTCTGAGCATATTACCAACGTCTGTATTGATTAGGTCCCTAGCCTTCAGTGTGCCTCTTGTTCTTTTTTTTTTTTTTTTTTTTTTTGTGGTGAGTTTTTCTGTCTTGTCATTTATTCAGATAAGAATATATGAACTAGAGGGGCGCCTGGGTGGCTCAGTGGGTTAAGGTGCTGCCTTCGGCTCAGGTCATGATCTCAGGGTTCTGGGATCAGGTCCTGCATCGGGCTCTCTGCTCAGCAGCAAGCCTGCTTCCCTCTCTCTCTCTCTGCCTGTCTCTCTCCTACTTGTGATCTCTCTCTGTCAAATAAATAAATAAAATCTTAAAAAAAAAGAATATATGAATTAGAGAATAAAATAACTAAAAGGGTGAAAAGACCCCAGGAAAATGTACATTAATCAAATCAGAAGAGACCCCAAATTGTAAGAAGAAGAAAGGAGGTACAAAGAAGTTTAAAAAAAATTTTTTTTTAAAAAGAAAGAAAAAGAAAATAAATATATTAGACTGGTGAATAGATCAGAGCTACCCACTTGATTCTGGGAGTATTTTGGTCTCTTAGAAGAAACTACCTCCCAAAATTTTAAAGAAAGAAAAACTATGTATATGTCCTTATTTGTCCTTATTTGTGTGTGTATGTATATATACATATGTATATACACATGTATATGTCCTTATTTGTCCTTATACACACAAAAATAAGGACATATACATGTGTGTGTATGTATATATATACATACACACACAAATAAGCATATGATGAAGGGATGGAATATGACTGTAAAGATGAAAATTTTAAAAAAATTCTAAAAAAGGAGTTGGTAAGTTGGTTGGGAAAAGAAAGAAAAAGAAAGTGGAGAGAATTTGCTCAGGCTGGAGACTAGGACAAACCCTGTGCTAGATTTAGTGTATATTTTGATCTATTAGAAGAAGTTGTATCCCATAATTTTTTAGAACAAAAAACCCTATGTGTATACAAAAGATAAAGTTAGATAGAATGAAGGATAAAATATGACTATATATAAAATATTACTATAATAATGAAGGTTCAAAAATATTTTTTTAAGAAAAGTATTAGATTAACTAGTTAAAAAACATTAAAAGAGGAAAGAGTAAAAGTTAAAAAAATTAGAATAAAAAATTAAATTAAAGAAATTTAATTAACTTTGCAAGAGAAAAGAATGATGGGGAGAAAGCCATGAATTCCATGCTTTGCTTTCCCCTCCTCTGGAATTCAACCATTCTCCTTGATCTGAGAGCTTGGTCTTGGATGGATTTCTTGCTGATCTTCTGGGGGAGGGGCCTGTTGTAATGATTCTCAAGTGTCTTTGCCCCAGGCGGAATTGCACCACCCTTGCCAGGGGCCGGATTAAGTAATCTGTTCCAGGTTCTCTCTTGCGAGTATTTTTTTTTTAATTTTTTTTTATTTTTATTTGTTTATTTACAGCATAACAGTGTTCATTGTTTTGGCATCACACCCAGTGCTCCATGCAGTACGTGCCCTCCCTATTACCCACCACCTGGTTCCTCAACCTCCCACCCCCCCCCGCCCCCGCCGCCCCTTCATAACCCTCTGGTTGTTTTTCAGAGTCCATAGTATCTCATGGTTCGTCTCCCCTTCCAGTTTCCCTCAACTCCCTCTCCTCTCCATCTCCCCATGTCCTCCACACAATGGAGTATTATGCCTCCATCAGAAAGGACGAATACCCAACTTTTGTAGCAACATGGACGGGACTGGAAGAAATTATGCTGAGCGAAATAAGTCAAGCAGAGAGAGTCAAGTATCATATGGTCTCTTGCGAGTTTTTGTTCCCTGAACACTTTCTGTAGAGCTCTGGAGGACAGAATTAAAAGGGTCACCTCCCAATCTCTGGCTCAGAGTTGCTGAGAGCTTGGGGCCCCACTCTGCAGTGCACCCTTGGAGGAAAGCACTCAGTCCCTCTCATCTCCCTCGTTTCCAGTCATGTTCTGAGCTCACCCAGCCTGTGACCGAGCATTTCTGTTTCTGGCACACAGACCTATTTGGAGTCTTCAAACCCAGCAGATCCCTGCTGCTCTTCCAGGGGCACCTCCCTGGATCTGCCACTTGTGGGTTCCTGCTCAAGGATCAGTGGTCTGATAGTGCCACAAATCACAGTTTATGGTAACCCAAACTGAGAGCTCACTCCTCTTCTCCATCTCTGTAGCCTGCTTCCCCACTCTAATACCTGCGAGCTGTGCTACACTCAGACACCCCTTATTCTTCTGTGGCCTCGTGGGACCTGACACCATGCTGTCCCCGCCAGGGCTCTACCCCTGCTTAGCCTCTGGAGTGATATCTCTCAGTGGATCAGATTTCTAAAAGTTCTGATTTTGTTCTCCCTTGCTCTGCTGCTTGCCAGGAGCCAGCCCCTCCCCAACTCCTTTTTTTTTTTTTTTAAAGATTTTATCTATTTATTTGACAGAGATCATAACTAGGCAAAGAGGCAGGCAGAGAGAGAGAGGAGGAAGGAGGCTCCCCGCTGAGCAGAGAGCCCGATGTGGGGCTCCATCCCAGGACCCTGAGGTCATGACCTGAGCTGAAGTCCTGAAAGCAGAGGCTTTAACCCACTGAGCCATCCAGGTGCCGCCCCCCCCCCACCATGTTCTATTTTCTGTAGCTTCAGATTCACTTCTCTGCAGGTCCTAACTTAGAAAATGGTCAATTTTCTCTTTCTAGAATTGCTGCTCTTCTCTTCAATCTCCTATTGGACTTGTAGGTGTTTGGAATGGTTTGATTACTATCTAGCTGAACTCCTGCTACCTGATGTCATCTCAGCCTGCTACTCCTCCGCCATCTTTGGTATTTCATGTTTTTAAAGGGTTATCCATGTAATTTTAGAATTTCATCTTTATTTTAATAGTTCCTGTTTGTTTTTAAAGCCCTTCCTCTATCTCCCACTCTATGAGCCACTCTGTAATCCAGTTTCTGTATTTGACTTGAGCTTCTTAATTGGTGCTCTCAATAACTCAGCCCATTCTTTCAATACTCTTACTTTCTCTAATATAAATAAATAGAAGTTTTTTTAATCCAGATCTTTCTACTTTTCTTTGTATTGTTGGTGAATTTTTCTCTACATGATGGTTTCAACTGAAATGTTTTCTGTAAAAGGGTATAATTTGTAGTCAGTATTAAAATTACCTTTTGCTTTCCACTCGACCCTTTATTCATCTCTTAAAATACAACTTATTTCAAATTTCAAGACTTTTTACACTTTTGCTAAACAATGGTAGGAAAGAGCATGTTATTCATATTCTCTTTAGGTCTTGCTCATAATTTTACAGAAAGAATCAAATTATAATTCAAGAAGAAAATGTGACCCAAAGATGATAAGAAAATTATTCTTTTTTAAAAAATATCTATTTATTTATTTTAAAGAAAGCAAGAGAGAGCAAGCAGGGGGGAGGAGCAGAGGGAGAATGACAGACTCTGAACTGAGAGCAGAGCCCAACGTGGGGTTCAACCCCATGACCCTGAGATCATGACCTGAGCCAAAACCAAGAGTCAGACCATCAACTGACTGAGCCACCTAGGTGCCTCTATAAGAAAACTCTTCTGTCATTTTAATAATTATATGATGACATTCTAATATTTGGAGATTGTAAAATATGTGCAATTTTATTGGAAAGTCTGTATGTATTCCTATATGTTTAAAAATGAATCTATGTATACACGATTACCCAGAGAAATATTTTTAAAGATTTCTATTAAATATTATAAATTTCTATAAAAATATATTATAGAAAGTGGCTTATATACTTGTTAGGAAGACCCAATGCTAAGACATGTAACTATGAATATCTCATGTGGAGAATCACATACATCCCTTAAAAGACAGAAATAGGGAAAAGTTGCAGATCAATATAAAGAATATGACACAATGTTGGGTAAAAGCCTATGTATTTGCACCTAGTTGTATAAATATAGCATATATTTAGAAAGATGAATTTTAAGTCATGGTGTTGTGCTTTTGAGTAAACTTGGGATAAAGGAAAGAAATAATCACATTTATCTTAGGGTAAAACATAGGCCTATCTGTGTTGCTTAAATCTATTGCTATAAACATGTTTCTTTTGATATTTGAAAAAAAGATATTAAATACTATAAAGAACTCACAATGATTATGTATTTCACATTGATCTCATTTGTTATGATGTTCCATTCTAAAATCTCAGTGGTATTCTTATTGGGCTGCCTGAGTGGCTCAGTTGGTTAAACATCACACTCTCGATTTTAGCTCAGGTCAAGATCTCAGGGTCATGAGATCAAGCCCTAAGTGGACTCTGCCCTCAGTGTGGAGTCTGCTTAAGATTCTCTCTCCCACTCTCTCTGCCCCTCCCTCTGCTTGCTCTCTCCCTCTCTTTCTCAAATAAATAAATCTTTAATTTTTTTTTTTAAATCTCAATGTTCTTCAAAACCAAGTGTGTTCCTTTCCCACACTGTATGTCTGCTACACATCATTCAGAATGATGAAATAATTTGGGGTTGCAGAAAATACAGTTTTCTAAGCAGAGGACAAAGGAATAATAGAAAATCAGTTTTTATTTCCTTAAATTTCTGACAAGAAGTGACACTTATCACTTTTGTTCATATTTCATGAAAATACATTATTTTTTCACACCTGAGTTAAACACAGTCAGGATGAATAATCATCTTCTGGGGCAGGACTATCGTTATGGATGTTGAAGTGGGTTCTTCTCTCTAGTGCTTCCTTAACCTCTCAAATAAAATGGGCTGCTCCTTGAAGACAGCAAAATGGACAATAGATACACTTCAGCCCCCACCAATATATTTGGTTTCTAATACATACAAAGTAAGACTTAGTAATTAACTTATTAAATGGTCTCACAGTGTGATTCATACTTACTACATAGGTTTATGTGCATAGTATATATGGCACATTATATATTTACCACAAGTACAAGTAGAATTTCCATTTTCCTACAATTTATTTAGCCAATTAATAAAAGGTTCTGCTTTAATGCTTTATAGATATTTTGTTGTTGCTTAAAATATGTTTATTTAGTTCTAAATTATAATCATTGTTATATAGCAAAAGACATCAAAATATACTTTCATTCAGGTAAAATCAGAATGTGGTGCAAACACATCTACCAGTTTTAATCACATCTTGGATATTCTGAAATGTGGACAAAAGAAAGAGATATATTTTACATTGAGTAAAGCATAATCAAATTTATGGATAATTTGTGATATAATTTTATTCCTCTCAATATATTATATGATATGATGAGTTTAAAATATAATGCTTTAAAGTTTCAAAGGGCCATTTTATAACCTATCCTCATACTTATCAAGTATTGAGGCATGAAAAAGTTTCTGAAGTTTTCTACAGTAAAGCAGCAATAATATTGAGGAGCAGAGTAGGCACAGTAAAAACGATCATTAAGATATAGAAATCTAACTCTGTGACCTAGCAATATTTATATGCTATTAGTAAGTTGTTAGTCTGCACAGATAGAAATTTCTATTTATTAATGCCTTAATTCATTTTTTCAAAGATTAGTATGTAAAAATTTTATTGAGGTAAAGGTTAGAATGAAACTTCCTTTTATTTGCTCCTGCTAAATATAGTGATGGCTATAGAAAAGAAATTTTTAGACACCTACTGATACACAAACATGGAGGAATGTATTTAGAACTTACTGTAAATAGGTAACACATGATATAATGGTCCAGGAAAATGTACTATTAAATAAAAAAGCATACATTAAAAAGCATATTATTAAGGTATAAAATAAGGAATAAAACAGTTTATGAACACTTTTCTGGAAGATGATAGAATGAACATTGATAAGTAAGAGATAATCTGTGCTATTTTACATGTTGTGTCAAAGGATGGTGAACTGTCCATGGGGGCATTTCCAGTTTTTCAATATTATGATTTAATCAACTCACATTTATATGGTCAACTGATTTTTGACAGTGCCAGAAATATGAAATGAGGAAAATATCTCTTCAACAAATTGTGTTGGGAAAACTAGATATCTACACCCAAAAGAATGAAATTAGACCCATTATTTCAAAGACACAGAAGTCAACTCAACATGGATTGAAAATTTAAATTTAAGATCGAAATCTCTAAAATTCCTAGAATAAAACTTTGGGTAAAAGTTTAATGACATTGGTCTCCATAATGATTTCAGGGATATAACTTCAAAACTATAGTCAATAAAAACATAAATAAAGAAGTAGAATTACATCAAACTAGCACATTTCTGCACAGCAAAAGAAACAATCAACAGCATGAAAATGCAATCTATGGAAGGCAAGTCTACATCATTTTGATAACTACAAAGAAAAATGAAAGAAAATAAACACACACATAAGAAGAAAAGGACCAGGCTCTCTGCTTTCCCTTCAACAGACAACTGTATCTTCTGGTGAAATACAAGTTGCATCCCTGAGACACAGTAGTGAAGGTTGGAATAAACAAATTTGACCAGATTCAGCAGCTGGTCACTAGGGCTGCTTTTAGCTCTGACAAAGTGGAAATGTTTTTCATCAATCATCCTTCATTGACCTCAACTACATGTTCTACATATTCCAGTGTGATTGCACCCACAGCAAATTCCATGTCATCGTCAAGGATGAAAATGGAAATGGGTCATCAGTGGAAAGCCCATCTATATCTTCCCAGAGTGAGAACTTGGCAATATCAAATGGGGTGATGCTGCTGCTCAGTATGTTGAGGAGTCCAGTGGAGTCTCCACCACTTTGGAGAAGGCTGGGTCTCAGTTGAAGGGTGGGGCCAAGAGAGTCATTATCTCTGCTCCTGCTGATGCCCCCATGTTTGTCATCGGTGTGAACCATGAAAAGTATGACAACTCCCTCAAGATTGTCACAATGCCTCCTGCACCACCAAATGCTTGGTCCCTCTGACCGAGGTTATCCTTAACAACTTCAGCATTGTGGAGGGACTCATGACCACAGTCCATGCCATCACTACCACCCAGAAGACTGTGGACAGCCCCTCTGGAACCATGCAATGATGGTTCAGGATCTGCCCAGAACATCATCCCTGCTTCTACTGACACTGTCAAGGCTATAGGCAAGGTCATCCCTGAGCTGAATGGGAAGTTCACCGCCATGGCCTTCAGTATCCCCATATGCCCACCCCCAAGGTGTCAGTCTTGGATCAACCTGCCACCTGGAGAAAGCTTCCAAATTCACCAAATGATGAAGCAGACATCAGAGGGTCCTCTTAAGGGCATCCTGGGCTAATTGAGGACCAAGTTGTCTCATGCACCTTCAACAATGACACCCACTCTTCCACCCTTGATGCTGGGGCTGCATTGCCCTCAATAACTACTTTGTCAAGCTCATTTCCTGGTATGACAATTAATTTGGCTATAGCACCTGGGTGGTGGACCTTAAGGTCCACATGGCCTCCAAGGAGAGAGACCCCTGGACTACCAGCAACAGTGAGAGCAAGAGAGGAAGGAGAGGAAGAGGAAGAGGAAGAGCTTCTGGGGAGTCCTTGCCCCAACTCATCATTCCCCTTTACACAGTTTCTTGAAGAAGGGGAAGAGCTTGGGTAGACCTACCTTGTCATGTACCATCAACAATGTACACTGTACCCAGCCAAAAAGAAGAAGAAGAAGAAGAAGAAGAGGAGGAGGAGGAGGAGGAGGAGGGGGAGGGGGAGGGGGAGGAGGAGGGGGAGGAGGAGGAGGAGGAGGAGAAGGAGGAAGAGGAGGAGAGAAGTAGAATGAGGAGAAGAAGAGGAAGTGGAGGAATAAGAGGAAGAAGGAAAAGGAGGAGAAGGAGGAAAGGGGTGATATGCATAGCTGTCAAAAGTGAACTCTAATAGCCACACAATTAAAGAATTACAGGACTGAATCATGTCTGGCCTCTAAAAATGCAGATTGTTTCTGAAGTCAACACATTCCACTGTACCTGCACAGAAGTGACCCAGGGATGAATACAAGCTTGTATTTCTGTGGCACTTCATATGTGGAACTTGCCACTCAGATTCCATATAAGTAAAAATTTAGAAAGAAAAGACAGCAGGGATTTAGGAAGGAGTTAAGGGGAGCAGAAAAGACCTGGGGAGTAACCAAATAAGTCCTATTAAGCAGACACTAGTCTTTGGAATTGGATACTCATCAGAGAACAGTATAGGTAGGCCTCTGAGAGGGAAGAAAGTAATGGATTAAGAGAAAATGAAACTGGCTCTGAAAGGAAAACAGCTCTTGAGAGAGAAGGCCGAGCTCTGAGAAAAGACACAACTAAAGGAAGTGGCAGGAATTTGGAGTTGGTCCCAAATCTGCTGCTTTCCATCAGCTTCGAGACTCCATTGTCCATTAGAAAATTACGAGAAACAGAGAAGTAAGGAGCTCACTGAGGCATTTCATTGAGTTCATGAATTGATATTAAAATTTATTAGGTTAAAAATATGAAGAAGGGGTCATTTTAATCCAGCTTGCTTAAAGAGTACCACACAAGCCTAAACAGAAAGCAACCCATTATTTTAAGTTGAGAAAAAAAATCTGTGGATAAGGACTAGTTTATCATTTAACTAAACGTTATTGATCAAATACTATGTTCAGATATTTCTAGTTCTCTTTGTTAACATGTTACCACATACCTTTTGCCTAAATAAGATTATTTACAAAAAACCTAACAAATAAAAAACTGGGGTTAAGCCAATAAACTGCTATGTGCCTCATGCAAGTAAAGTTATTTATATAACTACAATTGGTTAGAGGATAATGAAATAATGCATTAAAATTTGTTAAACACAAAAATTGAAAGCAACTATATCTTATTCTATATAATTCCAAAAATTATAGGTACTTTTGATAAATATGTAACAAAAAGGTGCTTTACAAAATAATAGTGCATGAAAAGAAATAATTTGGGGGCATGTGGGTGACCCAGTTGGTTAAGTGTCTGCTTTCAGCTCAGGTCGTGATCCCGGGGTCCTGGGATTAAGCCTCAGCAAGGAGCCTGCTTCTCCCTCTCCCTGCCCTTACCCCCGTCATGCTCTCTCTCTCTCTCAGCTGAATAAATAAAATCTTTAAAAAGAAAAATAAAGAATTTCAAGGTTTAAGAGTTGTAGAAACAGGAAAAATAAATTTAATAGGTAAGAGAAAATAGAAACTTTTCTTAAAAGCCACAGACTGTGGAATATGGATAATAAAAAGTAGTAGAGTTGTGTTTCCTAATTTCGTTTTTATGAAGTGAAAAAGGACTTTGGAAAGTCAGAAAGATTTCCATGATCATATGAGTTTAGCAACTGTTGAGTTGAACCAAATCAATAGTTTTGGGTATTTTTCAGAGGATTTAATGAACAAACTAGCAGTGTATATGATAAAAAATAGATGATAAAATATGAGAATTCTTTATCCTTATTTATCTACATGTTATGCATAAATTCATTCATTAAACAGCATGCCAGTTAATATCCTTATTATTAGATAACAATTTTTGCTGGAATCACAATTTGAAAAAGACTGCTGTGAAAAGTATGAATCACCACAGATAACAAACATTAATTAATCTTTGCAATCAAACCATGTAGCCATGTACAATGCCCATTTCTTTCTTGAACAAAAATGAGAACTCGAATCCCACCATAAATTGTATTTAAAATAACCAGCTTATGATTTGGCACCTTAAGTGATGCTTAAGTATTTTTTTAAGAGTCAATGCTTTATTTAAAGAAATAGTTTAAATTATAATTCCTTATTTCAATGTACTTGGTCAATGCATAGTTTAAAATGTGTTTCTGAAACTGAACCAAAGAGAAAAAAAATAATCACAACAAAGCAACCACAGGGAGCCTGACAGATCTGTGCTGGCATTTGCAGCTCTCTGAGAGGCACGCCATGGCTGTGCTGTCCATCACTGCCACCAGCGTGGGCCTCCTCTTACCCTCGCTGAGCTGCTAGTATTCACTGAGCTGCTTTGGAAGCCAAGAGAGCTGACCCAGGCTGAGGAGTGACTACACTGTCATGGACAGTGGAGCTCCGGGAGCACCCTTTACCTTGTGGGAAGAGGCAAGAATGATGCTACCTTTGCCCCTTGATTCAAGAGATTAAAGTTCTAAGTGAATCTGGGCTTTCTGAGATCAGCTTTTCAGAAATGACAGAAGCCAAGGACTACTTCTACAGGGCTACTTCTACTACTTCTACTACTACTTCAGAGCAGCAGAAGATCTATGACCTATTCTAGAAGTCCACTGAAGAAGACAGAAGAATTTGGAGTTCCTGAAGGCAGAGAAGTCTTCTGACCCGAGAAGAGCTTCAGTGTCTGGGAGTGGTTCCTAGGACCTGGGAGATTTGCTGCATGAAAGCACACTGATGGTAGTCCATCCAAGAAAAGGAATTTGAATTTTTTTGATAACTGGACAGCTTTACCTTTCCCTTATAAGAGGAGGGAAAAAAAGAATTAAATCACAGAATTGATTAAAATAAAAGAAGGCATTTTTTTTTCTTAGAAAGTCCCTGTACCTTAAATACCCAACTTTTGTAGCAACATGGACGGACGGGACTGGAAGAGATTATGCTGAGCGAAATAAGTCAAGCAGAGAGAGTCAAGTATCATATGGTTTCACTTATTTGTGGAGCATAACAAATAACATGGGGGACATAGGGAGATGGAGAGGAGATGGTTGTTGAGGGAAATTGGAAGGGGAGGTGAACCATGAGAGACTATGGACTCTGAAAAACAATCTGAGGGTTTTGAAGGGGTGGGGGATGGGAGGTTGCGGGAGCCAGGTGGTGGGTATTAAAGAGGGCAAGTATTGCATGGAGCACTGGGTGTTGTGCAAAAAAAATGAATACTGTTACGCTGAAAAAAATAAATAAATTAAATAGGTTGGAAATATTAAAAAAAAAATTTAATCAGCATAATTTTTCACCTTAACAAAATTAAGGAGAAAAAACAATGTCACAAAGATTGGACAAAAATCATCTGGTAAAATTAAAACTTTATTCATAATAAAAGTTTTCAGCAAAGTAGGAGTTGAAAAAAAATCCACAGTCTAAAAACATACATCTTTAAAAACAAACAACAACTAACACTGTATATAATAATGAAATACTAAATATTTCCCCTTTGTGATTGAAAAGAAGGCAAGAGTGCCTAATGTCACTTCTATTAAATATTGTTTTGAGGGGCATTAGCTAGTGCTACAAGGTGAAAATAGAAAACATAGAGATTAGAATGGAAGAATTTTTTAAATTATTAAATTAATTAAATTAAATTTAATAAATTATTTAATTTAAATAATTTAATTTAATAATTTAAATTAAATTAATTAAATTTAATTTAATAAGTTAAATTTAATTTAAATTAAATTAAAACTGTGTTTATCACTGAAGACATTGTTTTTGCATTGAAAATTTTTAAGAAACAAACAAAAAGGAAATCTTTTTTTTTTTTTTTTTTTTTTTTTTTTTTTAATTAGCATTTATTGAGCACTTATTATATATAAGCAAACTGCAATTTAGCTAGCTTTTGATATTCTTTATTTTAAAATTTTCTCCTCATAACAATCCTGTTGTGGAGGTACTGTTATTATCTCCCACTTTTCAGATGTGAAAACTGGGTTTATGGCAATTAAGTAACTTGCTTTCAGCCAGTAAATGACAAATAGAGGACTCATACCAAGATCTCCATTATATCAGAGAACAACAAAAAGGAAATCTTTAAGAAACTTATAAAACCACTACTAGAATTAGAGTAAAGGATATTCATAAGAATGTAGGATAAAATCTAATAGAGATTCACCTAGTAAAAGAGAAATGTATTTTACAGAGTTGCAGCAATCCAAAAGCAGATGAACAGGTGTATAACTTTGTCTTTCATCCAAATGGAGAGAGAAATATTTTAATATTTCATTATTAACCTTGATGTTTATCATAGTTTTGGGGTTTTAGTTTATCAAGTTAAGCAACTCACTTTCTATTCTTATTTTTCTATGAGTGTTTATAATAAAAACTAAATTTTATCAAATGTTTTTTCTAATTCTAGAGAGAAGATGTGATTATATTCCTTTATTTTGCTATATGTTGAATTACCTTTATTAACTTTCTAATGTTAAACCAAACTTAAATTTCTGAAGGAGAAAAATAAACTTGGACATGATACACTATCATTTTTATACATTGATGAATTTGGTTTGATAATACTATGTCTATGATTTTCCATATACACCCAGTGCATCTCTAAGATTGAGATTAAGCTGTAGTTTTCCTGTCTCATGTTGACCTTGTTGGGTTTGGGTGTCAAGTTTATGTCTATTTGAGAATATCTCCACCCCCATTTTCTATTATCTAGAAAAGTTTCTATAGTTTAGAATAATTTCTTATTTTAATTCTGTTAAATTTACTCTAAGAATCCCACTGTACTAGGGCTTTATGACTATTCAATTGACTATTGCGTACTAGTAAATTATTGAATATTAACTGTAATTCAATTGTCAACTGAAGACCTAATCACACATTCATGGAACCCAATGAACCTAGGTAAGACAGAAAAATTATATCCCTAAAAGTGTATAGCAAAACTGCTAAAAAATGTTAAGATACGAAGAAGATTCTCTAAAATATCCAGAAGGAAAAAAAAGAAGAAAAAACCCCCTTCAATTAACTATTGATTATTCAATTTCTTTAATAGTTATACTATTATTCATGTTTTCCATTTCTTATAGTAATTTTTACAATCAGCATTTGTTTCCAATTTAAAAGTTGTGGCATATCTATTTGCACAATACGTATGAATGATATTCAAAATATTTTAGGACTATAAAAACAACAAATATATTTATAAATAAATGACACTGAAATACTCAGTTTTAGTAATATAGTAATTTAGCTCCATAATTCAATAACATTTAATATATATGAACTACTAACTCAGTCATATGTTATTAGTGTAAATTATTGATCAAATCATTCTAATATAATTTAATTTATTTGTTGATTTTTGGAAATATTAGTGACATCTTTTGTTTAATATGGTTCTTATTAATTAATTCATGAGTCTCATTAAAATGATACTCATACTATAATTTGTAGCCTCCACAGTAGGAACTTTTGCTAACATTAGGGACGTAACAGCAATTCCATTTCTTTCTTTTTTCTTTTTTTCCCAGATTATTTATTTATTTATTTGAGAGCAAGTGAGAGAGTAACTGTGAGAGAGAGAGAGAAAGAGAGAGAGCATGAGCAGGGGGGAGGGGCAGAGGGAGAGGGGGGAACCACACTCTCTCTGAAAACTGTAAGAAAATCCTTCCCTGCCTCTTCTTAGCTACTGATGACTTGCTGGCAAACTTTGGCTTTTCTTGGTTTTCAGCTGCACTAACTCTATTCTCTGCCTTTTCTTTGGTATTATCCTTGTGTCTCTGTTTCTTCACATGTGCACACATTGGTGTCCACTCTACTCCAGTGTGACCTCATCTTAACTAATGACATCGGCAACAACCATAAGTGAAGATGTCATTGTATCCTTTTCAGGCAACATAATTCAACCCATAACAGTTACCAAATTAGTTTTTTAGAATGTGTTATGAAATTTAAACCTAATCCCTCAGCTAATTAAGATGTACCATACTATGGTGATCCCAGGGTCTTGGGATCGAGCCCCACATCCGGCTCTCTGCTCACCAGGGAGCCTGCTTCCTCCTCTCTCTCTCTCTGCCTGCCTCTCTGCCTACTTGTGATCTCTGTCTTTCAAATAAATAAATAAAATATTTCAAAAAAAAACAAAAAACAAAAACAGATGTACCATACTATGGTTTACATATAGTTGCATTGACCTCTGGCTTCTACCTTCTACAGCCAAACTGTCACTCTTTTGAAGGTATTTTTGTCTTTTTTCCCTTCTGGATACTTTTAGAGGTTTCTTTTTTTATATCTTATATTTTTGCTGTTTCACTATATGGAGGTAGAACTTTTCTTATCCTTGTCTGCAATTCACTGGTTTTCATTAATATATGATCAGGTGTCTCCACAGATTCTGCTTTGTTCTTTTTCTTTTCCAGAATTCCTGTTAGATATATATCAGATGTTCCAGCACTTTCCTCCATAGTCCTTAGTTCACAATAGTTCCCACTTCTTTGTCCCTCTGTGCTGCATTCTACATAATTAGATCAACCCTCCAGTTGTTTAATTCTCTCTTCAGCATTTTCTGATCTTCATATCTTTAAATACAGGTTTTAAAATTTAAATTTAGTTCATAACTTTATAATTGTGATATTTTCATTTCTTGAAATTGTATTAGATTCTCTTTAAAATCTGATGATTTCCAATGTTTCCAACTTCCTGTTAATAATATTCACAAGTGGGCACCTGGATGGCTCAGTCATTAAGCATCTGCCTTCGGCTCAGGTCATGATTCCAGGGTCCTGGGATCAAGCCCCGAATCCCCTCCCTGCTTTGCAGGAAGCCTGCTTCTCCCTCTCCCAGTTCCCCTGCTAGTGTTCCTACTCTCACTGTATCTCTGTCAAATAAATAAATAAAATCTTTTAAAAAATTCACAAGCATATATTTTATTTAAATATAGTGACCATGATTATATTATGGTTATTTGATTATTTCTAAAATACCTAAAATATTTTGCTGGTTTATTAGTCCTATCTATTGTTTGACGCTTACCACAGTGCTTTGTTAAGAATGTTTATTGAACTTTTTGCTTCCCTTGTAACAAGTTGTGGAAATTCACCTAGGTACACAATAGCAAATTCATTTAGTATACACATGCATGCCTTCAGTGTAGAACTACAGGATCACCTCTTTAGAAAACTTTAGATTACATTTGTGGCTTGCGGTCTTTAAATGCCCAGGTAATGGCAATGTCGATGCTAATCGTTCTGAGGGGTGAATATGGGTTACAATTTCATATCACTTTCCCTCTGATTTTCTTAGCTCCCAGACAACTTTCCTTGCAGTCATTTGGAGTATGGTTGTATGGCAAGTTCGCTGTCAGATCACCCTTGATGGGAATGTGTGCTCCTTTATACTTCCTATGTAAGCACCTTTGGTTTGTTGTTTTTAATTTGGGAACTCAAGTTATTGATTTCTAGGTTCTGAAACGTTCTCGGGTTAAAGGAGTTTAATACTCTCCTTGCTTCCTAGACCCCTGCTTTACATTAAATACTGGCACAATTATGTCTTCCTTTTTAAAGATTTTACTTATTTATTTATTTGGGAGAAAGCGAGCAAGCAAGAGAGCATACCGGGGGGAGGGAGAGTGGTAGAGAGAGGGGAGAAGGAGGGAGCCCTACATGGGGCTTGCTTTTAGGACCCCCGAGATCATGGCTCAAGCTGAAGGCAGGCCCTTAATTGACTGAGTCAGGCACCCCTATTTCTTCCTATCTTAACTATAATTTGATGTTGTAAAAAGCTGCTAAAAATATATGTAATCCAGAGCGCCTGGGTGGCTCAGTGGGTTAATCTGCTGCCTTCGGCTCAGGTCGTGATCCCAGAGTCCTGGGATCGAGTCCCGCATCGGGCTCTCTGCTCAAGCAGGGAGCCTGCTTCCTCCTCTCTCTCTCTCTGCCTGCCTCTTTGCCTACTAGTGCTCTCTGTCATATTAAGAAAAAAAGAAAAAAAAATACATGTAATCCAATATTTTAGCTCTTTTCAGAAAAAAACATTAGTCCAAATACTATTTCAGTCTTATTACTAAACATAGGATTCTTGTTTATTTTATTTTTTATTAGATAACTAACAATTTTATCTGAAACAAAGGAGTAAATGCATGTGTACCAAGCCATAAACAGTCATTTACATGAGGCCTTTTTAATAATTAACCTTAACAAGACACAAAACATAACAAGGCAGTAGCTAGATCATACATTTTAATTATTTATAACATTTTGTAATAAATAATTTACATTAAACATACTGAAAGAATGTTTTAAGGAAAATTGGTAAAATTTATATATAGAGTCGGCAACAAAGCTAAAATAAAAAATACTCTGACCTTTTATTTATATATTTCTTCTAACTGTACATTATAAAGAATATTTTATCTATATTAATCATCATTAAATTGTGAAGAGCATTAGTATTTCTAGAGAATGAAAGATGTTTAAATAGGAAAGCACTGAGATGTGGAAGAGAGAAACTTAAAGTAGTTGTCCCTTTGGAATATTTTTAATACCATCGGCATTAAACACTCACTATATAAATAGGATTGTGAAAAGTTTCTGTGAATGCAACCAATCAGTCATTCACCTATTCCAAACACATTTTTCAGACATTCTTTAAGCATATTTTTCAGGAAGTTTTCTCTCATCAACCCCTATGTCTCTCTCTGTGTCATTCTTTTTTGGTGTTCTTATTTTCTTCATTTTTTTTTTTTAAGATTTCGCTTATTTATTTAGAGAGAACATACAAATGTGGGAAGGGACAGAGGGAGAGCATTTCAAACGGACTCTGTGCTGATTATGGAGATGAAGAGTCAGACATTGACTGATTTAGCCGTCTAGGAGCCCTGTTGTTCCTTTTTTTTTTTTTTTTTTTTTTTCCATAAAAAGCAATCAACAGCCAATAATAACTATTATTGCTTTACTTTTATTATAGTCCAGAAATTTAGTAAGCATTTCATTACATTATTTCATTTAAAACCCAACAGAGGTCTGAGAGTTAGTCTCTTATTAATGCATTTGAAGGTGAGGGAAATGAGTTAAAGAACTAGTCCAATGTCACACAGTTAATGAACTGCAGGTATTAACTGAGTCTTGTCTGACTTCAAAGACAGATGCTCTGCTGCCTCCAAAGTAATAGATGTGTGGTACCTTTAAAGAGAATTAAAAAGTAAAAAATGAATTTAACAGCATCACACTAGTTAGTTCTCCCTCCTATACACATACATATTCACAGAGATTTGTTTTTCACAACTGTCATCCAATTGGAGCCACCAACCAGTGAACAGTGATTCCATTTTAAGTGACATCATCTGCAGAGAAATGTACTGCAGAAGCCAGAAAGTAGTTTAAAAGGAATTTCAATCTCTACTCACACCTGCCAAAAACATTGTTGGGACTCTTCAGTCATAATACTGCTAAATAGTTCCAATATTCTCTTTTCTCTTCTTCCCAAATTCTCTCAGGCACTTCTCAGAGTGTTTCTCCCTTCTTCTCCTTTATTATACAGATTAATTTCACTTGGCATTTCCTTGTGAACTTCCTCCCATCTCCATGGTCTTTACTTTCTCTTTTGTTCTCAAATTCTGAACTAGAATACTTAGCATTAGGCTGTTAGAGAAGGTCTACCTTCTAGAAAGTGAGAGAGGCTAGAAATACAGGCACATCATGTGTGTGTGTGTGTGTGTGTGTGTGTGTGTGTGTATGATATAAAACAGAATTTGGGTGTGCTAACGCCTAAAATAGAAAAATAAAATCTAGGGTAAAAAGATGAGGAAAAACATGAGCTTCCAGTTGCTGTGGCTATTTTGCTTATTTTATAAGGAAGGCTTATGAATAAACGGAGTAACGGAATCTAAACTACAATTACTTCTCTGCAGAAAGGTGACTGTGGCAAGGGGAAATATGCTCTTTAAGGTATTCTCTTCCACTAAAGTCCTGCAGTAGCCTTCCCTCATGTTTAATGAGGTAAGCAGTTCCAGGATATGTAAAGTTCTTTCATAGATATTAAAATGAATATTTTTATTTTACAATACAGCCACTTCAGAAAATACTTGATGGCATTGTGTATAAAGTTAAACATTTACTCACCAAAACCCAGCAGCATCTCTCCCAGTTTTTTTAATTAAAAAAGAAAGGAAAACCATTATCACACTAAACATATTTGTAAATGTTTATAACACCTTTATGAATAGTGGCCCCAAGCTAAAAACAATCTAAATGTTCAACAAATGATGAACAGATAAATCTTGATACTTGATACTTCACACATGAGACTACTACTCAGTCATTAAAAGGAATTAGCTACTGATACATACAGTGATATGGATGAATCTCAAAAGTACTATGTTAAATGAAACAAGTCACTTAGTCACAGAAAATAAATAGCTATATGATTCCATTGAATGACATTCTATGGAATGTCTAGAATGTCTAGAAAATTCAAAATTATGGAGACATAAATTAGATCTGTGTTTCCCAGGGGCTGGGGTTAGGAAGGAGATCGAAGACACGGGGGCCCAAGGGAACTCTGGAATCATGGGAATATTATATATTTTGATAATAGTGGTGGTGACCTGGTTTACATTTGTTAAAAAATAAAAATAAAAATGAATATTTTACGTTGTCACATATATTAAATGTGTGTATTAATGTATGTGTTCAAACTATTTAAAATATTTTTGCATATTATTTCTAGATGTATTTTTTTTATAATTTTTTTATTTGTTTATTTACAGCATAACAGTGTTCATTGTTTTGGCATCACACCCAGTGCTCCATGCAGTACGTGCCCTCCCTATTACCCACCACCTGGTTTCTCAACCTCCCACCCCCCCACCCCTTCAAAACCCTCTGGTTGCTTTTCAGAGTCCATAGTCTCTCATGGTTCATCTCCCCTTCCAGTTTCCCTCAATTCGCTCTCCTCTCCATCTCCCCATGTCCTCCATGTTCTTTGTTATGCTCCACAAATAAGTGAGACCATATGATAGTTGACTCTCTCTGCTTGACTTATTTCGCTCAGCATAATCTCTTCCAGTCCCGTCCATGTTGCTACAAAAGCTGGGTATTCATCCTTTCTGAGGCATAATACTCCATTGTGTATAAGTACCACATCTTCCTTATCCATTCATCCGTTGAAGGGCATCTTGGTTCTTTCCACAGTGTGGCGACCATAGCCATTGCTGCAATAAACATTGGGGTACAGATGGCCCTTCTTTTCACTACATCTCTATCTTTGGGGTAAATACCCAGCAGTGCAATTGCAGGGTCATAGGGAATCCTTAATTTCTTCAGGAATCTCCACACTGTTCTCCAAAGTGGCTGCACTAACTTGCATTCCCACAAACAGTGTAAGAGGGTTCCCCTTTCTCCACATCCTCTCCAACACACGTTGTTTCCTGTCTTGCTAATTTTGGCCATTCTAACTGGTGTCAGGTGGTATCTCAATGTTGTTTTAATTTCAATCTCCCTGATGGCTAGTGATGATGACATTTTTTCATGTGTCTAATAGCCATTTGTATGTCTTCGTTGGAGAAGTGTCTGTTCATATCTTCTGCCCATTTTTTGATATGATTATCTGTTTTGTGTGTGTTGAATTTGAGAAGTTCTTTATAGATCCTGGATATCAACCTTTTGTCTGTACTGTCATTTGCAAATATCTCCTCCCATTCCGTGGGTTGCCTTTTTGTTTTGTTGACTGTTTCCTTTGCTGTGCAGAAGCTTTTGATCTTGATGAAGTCCCAAAAGTTCATTTTGGCTTTTGTTTCCTTGGCCTTTGGAGACATATCTTGCAAGAAGTTGCTGTGGCTGATATCGAAGAGGTTACTGCCTATGTTCTCCTCTAGGATTCTGATGGATTCCTGTCTCACATTGAGGTCTTTTATCCATTTCGAGTTTATCTTTGTGTACGGTCTAGATATATTTTAACACACTTAGGAGAATAACTGTCAACAACCCTAAAGTTTTCCAAATTCTATACTCTTCCCTGGAATTAACAGTTTAGGAAGCTACACTAGTTTTCTGGTCACTTGGGTTTCATTTAACATATTGTTACCTTAATGCCCTATTGCTGTGAAACTCTTTTCTTACATATATTTTTACAATGAAGAGCCCCAGTCCACTCTGTGATGCCTGAGTGGAAGTGTGCTGTCACCACACAGGGCTACTGGGGCTTGTCACTAATGAGTGAAATTGTAGCCATGATGTAGGAATTGAGGACAGTGGAAGGCCATGTCTTCTTTGCCAGACTCACTTGAAGTAGAGCAAATGGGAGTCATTTCAGTAACAAGGAGCTGGGACATGGGAGAATTGGGT
The DNA here is from genome assembly GCF_922984935.1 of Meles meles. Classification (NCBI taxonomy): domain Eukaryota; kingdom Metazoa; phylum Chordata; class Mammalia; order Carnivora; family Mustelidae; genus Meles; species Meles meles. The sequence goes on from NC_060071.1 coordinate 100,787,022, forward strand.
GAGGAGTAGAACCAGGTTCAATGACTCAAATGTCACAGACTTGCTGCGACTCAAATGTCACAGATTTGCTCTTCTTAACCAGATTTCATGGATTTTATTGGATAAATCAAATTGTTTCTCAAGGTGTTGTAAGCACATAGGATAATTCCCAGAGACTTTATATGGCTATTATTATTGTTTAATATAATTTTCACATACACAAAAAAATGGCTGTTTGCTAGGGAAAGGACTTACTGAACTCCTCCCGCTGAACAAGGAGCCTGATGTAGGACTCAATCCCAGGACCCTGGGATCATGACCTGAGCTGAAGGCAGTGGCTTAACCAACTGAGCCATCCAGGTGTCCCCAGGGCAAACTTTTACTAATATTCAGAGACTTCAGAGTTTCATAATTAGTCTTGTTCATATAGTATGAGGGAATAATTATGGGAATGATTCTAACTAGTTGGCACATATATAAGCTGAAACAGTACTTCTCAACTCTGGTGCCACATGATCACTACAGGGGGAGGGTTTTAAAACACTGATGAACACGACTTATCCTAAGATATTCTAATTAAACTCTTCTGGATAGGACCTGAATATCAGTAATTTAAAAATAATTCCTGGGATGATCCAAACTGGAGCCAGATTTGAGAATTGCAGAATTAGACATTTTAGAGGGGACTTGTGGATTGGATTCATAGTTGAATCATATGTGACTTTTATGTTTTCCTCCAACATTGAAAATTGAGAAAACAACCTTTCTGAGGGAATCTGTATATTGAGGAGTTATCTCTTCTTTACACCATTATATATAAATAAATAATGAAAATAACTCAGAGCATAAAGTTTTTAATTGCTTTTATTTGATAAAAGCATGACTTGCACAAAATAAAATTTTCTTTTCTCAGTCTTCTATATATATAGTCATCTACGCAAATATGCTATTATTTATAAACCTATTCAGGGATTATGTTTATTACAGCAAGTGACATGTTGGTAGAACTTAGTAAATTTCATGTCTGCAACAATATGGCACTCAGATATCATTTGTTTTGTTTTGTTTCGTTTTTGCATTCTTTTTTTTGTTTGTTTATTTTCAGCATAACAGTATTCATTGTTTTTGAACCACACACAGTGCTCCATGCAATACGTGCCCTCCCTATTACCCACCACCTGGTACTCAAACCTCCCACCCCCCGCCCCTTCAAAACCCTCAGGTGGTTTTTCAGAGTCCATAGTCTCTCATGGTTCATCTCCCCTTCCAATTTCTCTCAACTCCCTTCTCCTCTCCATCTCCCCATGTCCTCCATGTTTTTTCTTATGCTCCACAGATAAGTGAAACCATATGATAATTGACCCTCTCTGCTTGACTTATTTCGCTCAGCATAATCACTTCCAGTCCCATCCATGTTGCTATAAAAGTTGGGTATTCATCCTTTCTGATGGAGGCATAATACTCCATCGTGTATATGGACCACATCTTCCTTATTCATTCGTCCGTTGAAGTGCATCTTGGTTCTTTCCACAGTTTGGCAACCGTGGACATTGCTGCTATAAACATTGGGGTACAGATGGCTCTTCTTTTCACTACATCTGTATCTTTGGGGTAAATACTCAGCAGTGCAATTGCAGGGTCATAGGGAAGCTCCATTTTTAATTTCTTGAGGAATCTCCACACTGTTCTCCAAAGTGGCTGCACTAACTTGCATTCCCACCAACAGTGTAAGAGGGTTCCCCTTTCTCCACATCCTCTCCAACACACGTTGTTTCCTGTCTTGCTAATTTTGGCCACTCTAACTGGTGAAAGGTGATATCTCAATGTGGTTTTAATTTGAATCTCCCTGACCGCTAATGATGATAAGCATTTTTTCATGTGTCTAATAGCCATTTGTATGTCTTCATTGGAGAAGTGTCTGTTCATATCTTCTGCCCATTTTTTGGATACGATTATCTGTTTTGTGTGTGTTGAGTTTGAGGAGTTCTTTTTTTTTTTTTTTTAGACTTTATTTATTTGACAGAGATCACAAGTAGGCAGAGAGGCAGGCAGAGAGAGAGGAAGGGAAGCAGGCTCCCCGCTGAGCAGAGAGCCCGATGCAGGGCTTGATCCTAGGACCCTGAGATCATGACCTGAGCCGAAGGCAGAGGCTTTAGAGTTTGAGGAGTTCTTTATAAATCCTGGATATCAACCTTTGTCTGTACTGTCATTTGCAAATATCTCCTCCCATTCCGTGGGTTGCCTCTTTGTTTTGTTGACTGTTTCCTTTGCTGTGCAGAAGCTTTTAATCTTGATGAAGTCCCAAAAGTTCATTTTGGCTTTTGTTTCCTTTGCCTTTGGAGACATATCTTGAAAGAAGTTACTGTGGCTGATATAGAAGAGGTTACTGCCTATGTTCTTCTCTAGGATTCTGATGGATTACTGTCTCATGTTGAGGTCTTTTATCCATTTTGAGTTTATCCTTGTGTACAGTGTAAGAGAATGGTCGAGTTTCATTCTTCTACATATCGCTGTCCAGTTTTCCCAGCACCATTTATTGAAGAGACTGTTTCTTTTCCATTGTATATATTTTCCTGTTTTGTCGAAGATTATTTCACCATAGAGTTGAGGGTCCACATATGGGCTCTTCACTCTGTTCCACTGGTCTATGTGTCTGTTTTTATGCCAGTACCATGCTGTCTTGGTGATCACAGCTTTATAGTAAAGCTTGAAATCAGGTAACGTGATGCCACCAGTTTTGTTTTGTTTTTCAACATTTCCTTAGCAATTCGGGGTCTCTTCTGATTCCATACAAATTTTAGGATTATTTGCTCCAGCTCTTTGAAAAATACCGGTGGAATTTTGATTGGAATGGCATTAAAAGTATAGATTGCTCTAGGCAGTATAGACATTTTCACAATGTTTATTCTTCCAATCCAAGAGCATGGAATGGTCTTCCATCTTTTTGTGTCTTCTTCAATTTCTTTCATGAGTGTTCTGTAGTTCCTCGAGTACAGATCCTTTACCTCTTTGGTTAGGTTTATTCCCAGGTATCTTATGGTTCTTGGTGCTATAGTAAATGGAATCGATTCTCTAATTTCCCTTTCTGTATTTTCATTGTTAGTGTATAAGAACACCACTGATTTCTGTACATTGACTTTGTATCCTGCCATGTTACTGAATTGCTGAATGAGTTCTAGACGTTTGGGGGTGGAGTCTTTGGGGTTTTCCATATAAAGAATCATGTCACCTGCGAAGAGAGAGAGTTTGACTTCTTCTTTGCCACTTTGGATGCCTTTTATTTCTCTCTGTTGTCTGATTGTCATTACTAGGACTTCAAATACTATGTTGAACAAGAGTGGTGAGAGTGGGCATCCTTGTCGTGTTCCTGATCTCAACGGGAAGGCTGCAAGCTTTTTCCCATTGAGGATGATATTTGCTGTGGGTCTTTCATAGATAGATTTTATGAAGTTCAGGAATGTTCCCTCTATCCCTAGACTTTGAAGCGTTTTAATCAGGAATGAATGCTGGATTTTGTCAAATGCTTTTTCTGCATCAATTGAGAGTACCATGTGGTTCTTCTCTCTTCTCTTATTGATTTGTTCTATCACATTGATTGATTTGTGAATGTTGAACCATCCTTGTAACACAGGGATGAATCCCACCTGGTCATGGTGGATAATCTTTTTAATGTGCTGCTGGATCCTGTTTTCTAAGATCTTGTTGAGAATCTTAGCATCCATATTCATCAGTGATATTGGTCTGAAATTCTCCTTTTTTTCAGGGTCTTTGCCTGGTTGGGGATCAAGGTAATGCTGGCTTCATAAAAAGAGTCTGGAAATTTTCCTTCTGCTTCAATTTTTTGGAACAGCTTCAGGAGAATTGGTGTTATTTCTTCTTTGAAGGTTTGGTAGAATTCCCCAGGGAATCCGTCAGGTCCTGGGCTCTTGTTTTTTGGGAGGTTTTTGATCACTGCTTCAATCTCGTTACTAGATATCGGTCTATTCAGGTTGTCAGTTTCTTCCTGGTTCAATTTTGGGAGTTTACAGTTTTCCAGGAATGCATCCATTTCATCTAGGTTGCTTAGCTTATTGGCATATAACTGTTGGTAATAATTTCTGATGATTGTTTCTCTTTCGTTGGTGTTAGTTGTGATCTCTCCCTTTTCATTCATAATTTTATTAATTTGGGCTTTCTCTCTTTTCTTTTGGATTAGTGTGGCCAATGGTTTATCAATCTTATTGATTCTTTCAAAAAACCAGCTTCTAGTTTCATTGATACGTTCTACTGTATCTCTGGTTTCTACCTCATTGATCTCTGCTCTAATCTTGATTATTTCCCTTCTTGCATGTGGAGTTGGTTTGATTTGTTGTTGATTCTCCAGTTCTTTAAGGTGTAGAGACAGCTGGTGTATTCTGGATTTTTCTTTTTTTTGAGGGAGGCTTGGATGGCTATGAATTTTCCCCTTAGAACCACATTTACTGTATCCCATAGGTTTTGGACCGAAGTGTCTTCATTCTCATTGGTTTCCATGAATTGTTTAAGTTCATCTTTGATCTCTTGGTTGATCCAAGCATTCTTAAGCAAGGTGTTCTTTAGCTTCCAGGTGTTTGAATTTCTTCTGAATTTTTTCTTGTGATTGAGCTCCAGTTTCAAAGCATTATGGTCTGAGAATATGCAGGGAATAATGTCAATCTTTTGGTATCGGTTGAGTCCTGCTTTGTGACCCAGTATGTGGTCTATTCTGGAGAAGGTTCCATGTGCACTTGAGAAGAATGAGTATTCTGTTGTTTTAGGGTGGAATGTTCTGTATATGTCTATGAGGTCCGTCTGGTCAAATGTTTCATTCAATGTTCTTATTTCTTTATGGATTTTCTGCTTCAACTATCTGTCTATTACTGAGAGAGGCATATTAAGATCTCTTACTATTAATGTATTCATATCAATATGACTCTTTATCTTGATTAATAGTTTTCTTATGTAATTTGCTGCTCCCATATTGGGGGCATATATATTTACAATTTTTAGATCTTCTTGGTGGATAGTCCCTTTAAGAATTATGTAGTGTCCTTCTGTATCTCTGACTACAGTCTTTAGCTTAAAATCTAATTTATCTGATATAAGAATCACTACCCTGGCCTTCTTTTGAGGCCCATTGGCATGAAAGATGCTTCTCCATCCCTTCACTTTCAGTCTGGGTGTATCCTTAGGTTCAAAATGGGTCTCTTGTAGACAACATATGGATGGGTCCTGTCGTTTTATCCAATCTGCAACCCTGTGTCATTTTATGGGTGCATTTAGGCCATTCACATTGAGAGTGATTACGGATAGATATGTTTTGATTGACTTCATGTTACCTTTGAAGTCTTTCTGTCTGTAGATTGTCTCTATATTTCTGTTCAATGATATTCTTAGGATTTTTTCTCTTTTATAGGACCCCCCTTAGTATTTCCTACAGTGTCAGCTTTGTGGTTGCATAGTCTTTTAAGCCTTGCCAGTCTTGGAAACTCTTTATCTCTCCATCCATTTTGAATGTCAGTCTTGCTGGATAGAGTATTCTTGGCTGCATGTTCTTCTCATTTAGTACTCTGAATATATTTTGCCAGCCCTTCTTGCCTTGCCAGGTCTCTGTGGACAGGTCTGACGTTATTCTAATGGGCTTTCCTCTGAATGTAAGGAGCTTCTTTGTCCTAGCTGCTTTTAAGGGGGTCTGTCTTGAATGATAATTTTTCATTTTAACTATAAGGTGTTGCGAGGTCTTTCAAGAATCTAAAATCTAGGGGGAAAACCTCTCTGCCTCTTGTACTTGAACATTTTTTCCATTCATGAGATTGGGAAAATTTTCATAGTCAACTTGTTCCACTATATCTTCTAGACTTTTTTCATTTTCCTCCCCTTCAGGGATTCTAATAATTCTGACTTTGGAATGTTTCATGGCATCATTTATTTCCCTGATTCTGTTTTCATGGCTTCTGAGTTGTTTGTTCCAGGCTTCCTCCTGATCCTTTCTCTCTATCTCTTTGTCCTCCAGATCACTTGTTCTATCTTCTGCCTCAGTTACCCTAGCTTTTAGAGAATTTAGATTAGATTAGAATTCATTGAGAGCATTTTGAACATCATCCCTTGTGGCTTTCAGTTCTGCCCTAACATTGTGAACATCATTCCTGGTGGCTTTCAGTTCTATCAGTTCCTTTTGGTCATCCATGGCTTTCTCCAACCTAGCTATTGCCTGGATAATTGTTAGTCTGAATTCCTTTTCTGACATATTGTCTATGTTGATAGCCATTAGCTCTGTTGCAGAAGGTCCATCCTCTGTATTTTTCTTCTGTTGGGCATTCCTCCTCCTAGTCATTTTGGTAAGAGATGACTGAACAGATGCAGCTGGATGTATCAATTGTGGTGCAGTCAAGGTGCACCCTGGAACGCTTCTGTGCAATCAGGATTCCCCACCCAAATGAGAGAAAAAATAAAAGAAAAACAAATAGAGTAGAAGGAAAAAAAAAAAAAAGAAAAGAAAGGAGAGAGAGACAGAAAAAAAAAAGGGAAAATAAAAGAGAATCCTCAGTCCAAATGGGCCCCAAGGTAAGATTTATGAAGTATACAAACAAAAAAAGACAAACAAAAGTATATGACAAGAGAAAAAAATATATATATATATAAAAGCAAAAAAAAGGAAGAACCTCATCAGAAAGAACCCTAAGTATAAGTTTTATATACTATCAGGACAAACACAAATACACAGAAACACTGGTGGAAGGAAAAGATAGGAGAGTGGTTATAAATTCTCAGTGTGGGTGAGGAAGTTTATTTTGATTCTTCCTGCATGTATGTTGATGTTTTTGTTAAGGGACTCAACTTTCCTAAGATAAAGGAGGATTAAAGATTGGTTTGCCTATAGGGCTAGCATTGATTGGGGAAACAGGATTACCTTGAAATTTAACTCTATATGTATATTACAAAATAAAAATTAAAAAAGAATAAACTAGACTAAACTAAATTAAAAATTAAAAAATTTTAAAAAATAGAAAAGCAAAAGAAAAACACGGGTGTATGTATCAAAAAGTTCAGGTTAGAAGGTTATTAAGGGATTTGATGTACTGGACATCTCACTGTGATGGTAAATGGGTTAAAAAATTTTCTATATGTATAAAAAATAAAAAAGAACCAGAATAGTGGTAAAGAGTTAAAAATAAAAGTTGTAATTATGAAGTAGTGATGGTTGTTCTCTTGTTGTCTTCTTCTTTTTTTTTTTTTTTCTTCCTCCGGGTTGGTTCTGGGGGAGGGGCCTGCCACGTGGGTTTTCGGACAATGATGTTCCCTGAGTTAGGTCCTCCTGCCCCCCTCAAGGGGGTGGGCTCTGAGGAAACCGTTTTTTTTTTTTTTTTTTTTTCTAGGCTTTTGTTCTCTGGAGGTTTTTATATTCTTTCATCTGTTTTCTCTCGCCTTGACAGCTTTTGATGGTTTTTAGATGTTTAGAGGAGAGCAAATTACATCCAGACCTCTTTCTCAGAGAGAAGCCTCAGAATGCTCTGTAGAGCTGCTGGCAGAGTAGGTTCTGAGTCATGGTCCCTGGGGATGCAGGATCTCCTCTTTGTACCCAATACCATGGCAGCGGTGGCTGTCTGGGCAGCTCCAGACGGCCAGAGATGTTCCAAGCAGCGATTGCACACTGAGATTTTCCCACTGGCCCAGGCTGGAAGTGCCTGGTTTTTCAGGATGCCAGAGCTCCCGGCTAGCACCTGTGTGCACCTCTCCCAGGGGAGGGTGTGGGACGTGCGCATTTCAGGTTGCCCTCTGGCCAGGCTCCCAGCCCCTCATGGGAGCCGGACCCCACTCATTTTCGGGTGCGCTGGCGGCTCAGGCGTGCTGGGGGCTCAGGGACCAAGACCTGGTTTCTCCACAGCACTCTCTCTGGCTCAGCACCAGGGGAGCCCAGGGGAGGCTGTCCTGGGTCCGGGGACTTAAGCCCCGATTCCCACAATTTCCCCCCGTGATGCTTTGGTCTTTTTTTTTTTTTTTTTGAGTGCTTTCAACCAGACTCCAAGCTAATGCTGGTTCCCAGACGCAGGGCACTCTCATATTGGGGTATTACTTTCCAATCGGTCGCCTCTGGTGGCTCCCTCCCCTTTTGTTTATCTTCCGATATCAGTCTGACGTTCTCACTCTGCTTTACCTGCCACTGGCGTCTTCTGCTCCTGTAGAGATCCAGACGTGTGTGATTCTGATCTCAGGCTGATTTCATGGGTGATCGGAGTTCTTTGGTAGGTAATCAGCTCACTTTAGGGTACAGGTTCAAACAGCGCCTCCTCCTACTTCCCTGCCATCTTGACTCTCCCCCTCAGATATCATTTGACAAGCATTGCCTAAAAGGACAAGCATTGCCTAAAAGAGATCTGGAAGCATATAAAAAGTGTAAGAGGAAGAATATAGGAAAGCCCCACCACAATCCAGGTAGAATCATTTTCCTGACTTTCTGTAGCAATGCTTATTATTACCTAAAGTGGATTTGACTAAGAGGCTTCCAAAGATTATGGTCTTTATGTATCCAAAATAAAAACAAATTAAAAGCAATATTTTTAGAAACCTTGTTGTAATGATTACACTATTCCTCCTCAAAGGATGGGGATTTCACTTTAAAATTGCAGCAATTGTTACTTTCTCCTATGTGATTTTACCTAATTATATAAGTGGACTATGTTTTTGTACAAGATTATTATCATTAGTGTGACCAATTTCTTTCCAAGTTTCAGTTTATGAGGAATTTACTAGTAAAATCTATTGTTTTTTTTATTCTTGGTCTTTTTAAAAGTGTTAATCAACACTGTGACAAGACTTTACATGAATACCATTTTCTTTTAACATTTGGATAATTACCAGAAATGATTTAATTAAAGTTTAAGAAGAAACCAACACTTTGTGATCTACGTTGTAAGAATCATTAAAAGTTAGTGTCAAAGGCAAATATTACTCATCATTCTTGCCACTGTCATTTGAAAAGGAGGGTAAGGTATTCAACATGCTGATATCTTGAGGACACATTTTTACTGGGTCTTTTTTCATGTCTCCTAACCATTCCAGGTTATGTTGGTATAATAACATAATAATTTAAATGATATCAAATGTGAAATAAAATGACAATTTAACTTAAAAAGACAGTAGTTTTCAAACAAAAATAAAAACAGAAACAAATAAACAAGCCCACCCAAATTTTAACAAATTTCAAATTTCCTGATAATGTTAAACTCATAGAGTCTCAGGCCAAATGCGACTTAGAGAGGTTATCTGTCTTCATTCCTTATATTCACATTGTTAAAACATGATTGTTTTAATTTCTTATTTTTTTCATCCTCACATCACAAAATACTAGCAATTTATTTTGACTAATTCTCCAGAATCTCTTTTAATCTTCTTCCCACTGCCATTATAATTCTTGCTTGATATAGCAGGGTTAACATATGAAAAACAAGAGCTCAAATATAATCAGGATTATAATTGGATTATATAATAAGGATTGCCCCTTTTATAGGTTCTGATGTTGAACTGATCTTTGACGAAGAAGCAAAGACAATTCAGTGGAGAAATTTTTCTCAATAAATAAATAAATAATGCTGGAACAACCATATATTCATATGCAAATAAAAATAATCCATGAAAAGAAAATTTATACATCGACTCCATTAAAATTTTTGTTCTGCAAAGACACAGAAATGAAAGAATGAAAAGAATCCACTGACTGGGAGAAAATTTTTGCAATACATATCTGGTAAGAGGATAGTAACTAAAATACACTAAAAATTCTTAAGTAAGAGTACTTACTCTCTAAGAATAAGAGTAATAAATTAATGGATTCCTTTCTCACACTGAGGTCCTTCATCCATTTGGAGTCTATTTTCGTGTGTGGTGTAAGGAAGTGGTCCAATTTCATTCTTCTGCATGTGGCTGTCCAATTTTCCCAGCACCATTTATTGAAGAGGCTGTCTTTTTTCCATTGGACATTCTTTCCTGCTTTGTCGAAGATTAGTTGACCATAGAGTTGAGGGTCGATTTCTGGGCTCTCTATTCTGTTCCACTGATCTATGTGTCTAATATAAATAGAACTACCCTATGACCCAGCAATTGCACTACTGGTATTTACCCTAAAGATACAAACATAGTGATCCGAAGGGGCACGTGTACCCGAATGTTTATAGCAGCAATGTCTACAATAGCCAGACTATGGAAAGAACCTAGATGTCCATCAACAGATGAATGGATAAAGAAGATGTGGTATATATACACAATGGAATACTATGCAGCCATCAAAAGAAATGAAATCATGCCATTTGCGACGACGTGGATGGAACTAGAGCGTATCATGCTTAGTGAAATAAGTCAATCGGAGAAAGACAACTATCATATGATCTCCCTGATATGAGGACATGGAGAAGCAACATGGGGGGGTAGGGGGATAGGAGAAGAGTAAATGAAACAAGATGGGATTGGGAGGGAGACAAACCATAAATGACTCTTAATCTCACAAAACAAACTGGGGGTTGCTGGGGGGAGGTGGGATTGGGAAAGGGGGAGCGGGCTATGGACATTGGGGAGGGGAGGCGAACCATAAGAGACTATGTACTCTGAAAAGCAACCTGAGGGTTTTGAAGGGTCAGGGGTGGGAGGTTGGGGCAACCTGAGGGTTTTGAAGGGTCAGGGGTGGGAGGTTGGGGGAACAGGTGGTGGGTAATGGGGAGGGCACATTTTGCATGGAGCACTGGGTGTTGTGCAAAAAGAATGAATACTGTTACGCTGAAAAAATAAATAAAATGAAAAAAAAGAGTAATAAATTAAACAATCCAATTAAAAAGTGAACACAATATTTGAACAGACATCTCACTAAGAAAAAAATACAGATGGCATATGCTTACAAAAAGAGCAATATCATATGTCATCAGAGAATTTAAAATTAAAACAATAGTAAGATACCACTACACACTTATTAAAGAGGCTAAAATCCAAAACACTGAGAATACCAAATGCTGACAAGGTTATGGTGCAATAGCATTTATTGCAGGTGGGGATGCAAAAATGGTACAGCCACTTTGGAACCCATTTTGACAGTTTCTTATGAAATTAAACATACCCTTAATGTACAATCTAGCAATTTCACTGCTTGTTATTTAATTAAACAAGTTGAGAATTTCTGTTCACCCACAAGCTTGCACAAGAATATTTATAGCAGTTTTATTTATAATTTCTAAAACTTGGAGGTAACCAAGATGTTCTTCAATAAATGAATGGTAAAAACATTGTGGTACATCAAGACAATGGAATATTATTCACCAATAAAAAAGAAATGAGTTATATTCTATGAAAAGACATGGAAGAAATTTAAAAGCATATTGCTAAGTAAAGGAAAAGTTTACATAATGTATGATTCTAACTATATGGCATTCTGGAAAAGGCAAAACTATGGAGATAGTAAAATGATTGCTGATTGCTAGGGGTTCTGTGTAGGAGGAAGGGATGAATAGGTAGAAAACAGGATGTTAAGTAGGCACAGGCAACTATTCTGTATGACACTGTAATGGGGGATCTACGCCATTATACATCTATCAAAACACATAGATTATACAACACAGAAAGTGAACCTGAATGTAAACTATGGAATTTAGTTAATGTAACAATTTTGGCTCATCAATTGTAACAAAGATAGCACATAATTCAAGATGTTAATAATCAGGCAAATTGTGTGGGTGGCAGGGGCAGTTGAGGGGTTATAGGAAAGCTCTGTACTTTCCATTAAATCTTTCTGTAAATCCCAAGCTGTTCTGAAGTCTATTAATTGTTTTGAAAGAAGTTCCTGATGGCTTTTTAGTACTTTAGAATAAAATTTAAGATTTTCGCTTTCTTTTAAGGTCCCTCATGCTGAGCTTCCTACCTCTCTTTCTTACTTCATCTTCTATGGCATTTTACTTGTCCCAAATATCCTCCATTGTGTTAATCAGATATAATACAACTTTCCAATTCAGGACTTCTACAATTGCTATCCCCTAGGCGATATTTTTACCATAAATCTTCACTCCTTCCCTTCATTCATATGCCTTCAAGTAAGACATTAATTACCAATTCATCAGCAGTTCTTTTTGCACAGGACATCAGAGAAGATATGTTCTTTTTTTTTTTTTTTTTTTTTTAAAGATTTTATTTATTTATTTGACAGAGAGAGAGAGATCACAAGTAGGCAGAGAGGCAGGTAGAGAGAGAGAGGAGGAAGCAGGCTCCCTGCGGAGCAGAGAGCCCGATGCGGGGCTCAATCCCAGGACCCTGAGATCATGACCTGAGCCGAAGGCAGCGGCTTAACCCACTGAGCCACCCAGGTGCCCCAGAGAAGATATGTTCTTATGTATGTTTCTCATGTTTCACTTATATAAGAATGAAATTTTATAAAACCAGGTGCCTCATTTGTCCTGCCTATAATTTTCACTTTACAACTGTATCACAGTCTATAAAAATGGCCATTATGTAATATTCACAAAATTAATACTTGAATCAATTAATTATTGCAATTTTATAGGTGAGAAAAATAAGAAATTGGAGGTTGGTGGCTTGTTAATGTCTGTTCAGGTGGAATGTCAGAGGAAGGGAATCTTGTTTCCTGCTGTCTCTCTGACCAGTGGATATTCCTCCATAATAGACCATGAGGCAACACAGCATAGGACAGTCCTACCATCACTGGCATAATTTTAGGGAAATAGAGTGGTATTCATGAAGACTGGCATGAAGTTTTTGTCAATTAGAATATAATAAAAGCTTGAGTAAGTCACAGTGAAGATAATATTCAATAATATATATTAGATTAAAATGTATGGATTTTTCCTAAAATACACTGTATGTTGATTTTCACTTACATACATTACGTATCAAAACAGAATCTCATCATTATGGTCTACAAATACTAGATATCCACATTTATTGCTCTGGGTAATGAGCTTTTCCCTATAGCCTCCTAGGTCACCTCCAGTCTCTGATATCATTAGTTAAAATGTATTTTAACAAGAGAAATTAAATGCCCAGAATTTTTTGACCTGAGGATTGAGTGGTGTTACATATCAATCAACAGATATATGAGACCTCATGTGGGTAAAGTTATTAGACTCTGGGATATACAACAGAATGAGTAGTTCATTTCTTTCTCAGATTTACGCACATTTAGGGCCATTTGTTTAATGTTACAGTGCGATCACAAATTCAAGAATAAAATAAATAGTAGAATTATTAGATTCATCCTTAATTTGGTGGGTGTGAAAACTTTTCATATCATTTTTCTGTTTCCTTAAAGACTCAGAAATGCCCCTTTTAACAGGTCTAAAATAATTGAAAATTTGAGAGGGCATTTAATTAACTTTAAATAGTGTTTTCAACAAAATTTCAGCATAAGTATAAAATATCAGCTTAATTGATATAATCATTTATAGCTAGATAATACATATACTTAAATTATCATCTGTTACCTATATTATAATATAGTTCTGTTCCCCCAAGTAATTTAAGTTGATTTTATTGAGATAATAAACATTTATTGATGAAGTGAGTGGCCTATCATACATAGTGGCATACAATTTTAGATGCTTTAAAACTTGTTACTGCTCTAAATCTTCACAATGACATTTGAGTGTCATTGTCATTTCATTAACATTGCACATCATTTTATACTTCAATTAGGTAACTGCAGATCTTAATGAGATTTTAGTAGTAACAATATGCACTATCATAAAATTTGTGAGCTCTTATGGTGAAATTAAGGTCCAATGCTTGTATGGAGTTGTAAACTTCCTGAGACAGCTCAAGTAAATGGAGACTGGTGCCCATGGCTGACTTAAGGCAAAATTTATCTCATACAGTCTCATGCACTCTTTTTGGAGTCTCTGCTCCTTTCTATACAATCAATTATCACGTCAGTACTTGAGCCACAGGGCACTTGATGTCCAGAGATTTCCTTTCAAGTTTAGAGGGATTGATAATCCCTAAATAATCTAATCTATTTTCCTTAACTGTGTAAAAAGACACTGAAACTCAGAGAGATTCTGATCAATGACATACAACTAAGGTGTTACAGAAATAGGCAGAGAAATGGGTTTTATTGATTCATATTGCCCGTGTATTTGAGTTGTGACTGTTTCAAATAAAAGCTAAACAATCTGTAACCATGTTTTAGAAATTCACTAGCCAGAGGTCAAATGAATGAAAGTTTAAGATGTTAAGTCCAATGCCATAGTATAAGGCAGAGAAAGAAATATTCATGAGATCACTATCAGCAGTAATTATATAACACAAAGAAAGAAATTGGATGTTATATGTTGGAAGTGATACGGGTATGTGGTGGGGGAGGTCACATGCTTTCTCAAGCCTCCATGTTACTCTACCAATATTAAATATTCATTAAAAACATCATATTACTTGACCCATCAATAACAATTGACAAAACTGATCACTCCCATCCTTAGTTTTCAGAACTTCATACATATTTGATTTTTCCTCTTAAGTAGTTATTCCTACTTAATCTCTTTTGGTCTCTCCTCAACGCTTTCAGTTCCCAGATATTGGAATGTCCAGGGCTCAATCCTTGGACTTCTCATTCTCTTGGTGCTCACATTTAGTCTGGAACTCCTGATTGTTTCTGCCACCCAAATCTGTTCCACCCATTCATCTCAGTCACATGAAATACTATCTTTCTAGATGTTTCAACCAAAATCTTTGACATGATATTCAACTTTTCTCTTTGTTCTATAAATTACTTCCAATCTATTAGCAAAAATATATACAGATGCAGGCACCTCTTTGCTGTCACTAAAGCTCTCATGTTGGTCCAAACTACAGATATCTCTTCCCTGCATTCATACATTGTTTCCCTTCATCTGTAATTACTTTCCTTTTGGCTGTTCTACACAATACATCTAAGTTATTTTATCTTTCCTCCACTTAAAGCCCGCCATTCATTTACTTACTTTTTCATCAACTATTCATTCTTCATTCGTTCATTGATTTAGTCATCAAATACTTTCATGTGGTAGACCCTCTTTAGATGCCTGCCTTCGTAAGTTCACATTCAAGCAAGGAAGAAACATACAATAAACAACATATATGACTTAGAACACAAATTTTTAATTTTAGGAAAAATAGTAAATATAGATCATAGTAAGGGGGATCCAGAATGCTAGGTTGATAATGGTGGAGAGAGGCACAAGCAGGCCGCAGTATTAAAGTAGGTGGTTAGAGTAAGCCTCATGAGAAGGTGAGATTTGAGCACAGATTTGAGGGAGATAAAAACTGACATGTACATCTGGAGGAAGAGTGTTCTGGACAGAGGGAACAATAGCCACAAAGTCAAAAGTAGAAGCCTATCTGGAGTGCCCTAATCATTTTGCTCCTATAATACTACTCCCTAATACTTGAGTTTTCTTCCCATGCTCCTATACAAGGATCTTCATTTCTGGGTCTCCTTCTTCCTGGAATGTGCTTTTCAGGGTATTTGCAAGGCTCAAGTATGAAACTCTTCCATACCTTTGCTCAAATTTAGCATCAAATTCCCTGGCCGTATTATTTAAAACTGCAATTCCTCTTACCTGGCACTATCCATCTCCCTTCTCTGCTTTAATTTTGACAATTCTACTCAGCATAATCTATTATACCTTATAACTTATTTGTATTATCTGTAGTCTGTCTCTCAGTCCAAAGGGTAATCTCCACAAGTGCAGGGATTTTGTGTATTTTGCTTATTATATTTTCCCCAGCACCTAGAACAGTGTCTGGCACTACTTCTTTGGGCTACTCTATATTTTTTTAATTTTTTTAAATTTGCATTTATTTTTTTATTTATATTTTTTAAAATTTTAACTCCAGTATAATTAATATATATGTTATATTAGTTTTAGGTGTACAATTATAGTGATTCAACAATTTTAAACATTACTCAGTGTTTGTCATGATAAGTATACTTCTAATTCCCTTCACTTATTTTACTCATTCCCCCACATGCCTCCCTTGTGGCAACCACCAGTTTTCTATAGTTAGAAGTCTGTTTTTGGTTTGTCTCTTTTTTCTTTGTTCATTTGTTTTTCTTTCTTAACTTCCACATGTAAGTGAAATCATATGGTATTTTTCTTTCTCTGACTGACTTATTTCACTTTGGGGTGCTCTCTATTTTAATCTAGTGAATGGAATTAGCAAAGCATTGAATAAATATTCATTGAATGAAAAAATGGATGCTTGGGTGGTTCAGTCAGTTAAATGTCTGCCTTAGGCTGGTGTCATGATCCCAGGTTTTGGGATTGAGCTCTGAGTCAGGCTCCCAGCTCAGTGGAGAATTTGTTTCTCCCTCTCCCTTTGCCCCTTGTCCCTGCTCCTGTGCATGCTCTCTCTCTCTCTCTCTCTCTCTTTCTCTTTCAAATACATAGATAAAATCTTTTTTAAAAAAATGGATGCTTATTTTAGAATCCCTAAAATTCTCCACTAGCATTGCCCATTAAAATGGGACAAACAGATAAATACTATGGTTATGTAAGATTCTAACATTAGAGGAGGCTACGTTAAGGGTATACCAGACCCCAACTCATAAGGTTGGTTAAAGTCCTTGCATCTTTAAGTATTTAAATGGTAATATTAGATTTCTCACAAACTGTAGATCAGCTGGATGGGTGAAATATGACTTCTCAGAATGGAGCTTCATGTAATTAAAGTGTATTGACTAGAATGCTGATCAAACATTTTTGAAAAGATGTTTAATACTTGGAGCTCCTGGGTGGCTCAATCAGTCAAGCATCTGCCTTCAGGTCAGGTCATGATCCCGGGGTCCTGGGATTGAGCTCTGCATTGGGATCCCTGCTCAGGGGGAGTCTGTTTCTCCCTCTCCTGCCACTGCCTCCTGCTTGTGCTTGCTATCTTTCTCTCTGTCTCAAATAAATAAATAAAATCTTTTAAAAAGAGATGTTTAATGCTTTATAAAAGTGGCTGCTATCTATAAATTGCACAAAAAAGTTCTGTCCAGTTCCCTTTACAAGTTTGAGACGCTTTTTTCCCCCTAAAATTCTGTAGTTTTTTGGGTGGTGTTTGTACTCTTGGTGAAGTACCAGCCTGCCTGGGTGGAATGAAACCAGGCATTCTGGAGTCCTTTGGCTTGGTGCAGTCCAATCTACCAGACTATGGATTTCATGCTAGGACAGTACCTCCCAGAGAAGGTCATTTAACAACTGTGTGGTCATGGTAAAATAAGGGGTAATGCTACACATAGTATCCGTTTTGAGTTGATTTCTGTACATGGGAAAGGTAGAGATCAAACTTCATTCTTTTAAATCAGTTGTCCCAAGCCCAATTTTCTAAAAAACCCTACCCTTTCTCCTATCAAATTATCTTGGCATCCTTGTTGAAAATCAATTATTCAAAAAAAAATCAATTGTTCATAAATGTAAAGGTTTATTTCTAGATTCTAAGTACTATGCCAGGACCATACTGTCTAGAGCACTTTGCAGTTTTAAACTAAAGAATTACGAATATTCCAACTTTGCTCCTAGTTTTCAAGACTATTTTCGCAAAACTATGTCCCTTGTATTTCCACATAAATTTTAGAATAAGTTTGCTAATTTCTGCTACAGATCTAGATTGGGTTTATTGAGGATTGTGTTGAATTTGTAGATCAATTTGGAGAGTATTACCATCTTTACAATATTAAGTCTCATAATATATGAACATGGGGTGCCTTTCCATTTGTTTGGGTCTTTTTAAATTTCTTTCAACAACATTTTGTAATTTTCAGTGTGCAGATTTTATGCCATTCTTTAATTGATTCCTATTTATTTTATTCTTTCCGATGCTGTTGTTAAATTAATGATTTACTTAAATTTATTTTTGGATTCTTCATTCCCAGTATATTGAAATATAACTATTTTTTATATGCTGATCTTGTATAATGCAACTGCTGGCCTTGTTTATTAGAGATACTTTTAAGGGCAAAGTACAATGGGGAGTCAAACTTAACATATTTATGTTTCCTTAGTCTGAAATATTATGTTGTGAAAGCATGCAGACTGTGTCTAGCTATAGACATGGTCAAGCTGAATAATGCAAGAAGCCATGCCAGATACCTGTATCCTGAGATCTGGAGGACAAGGAGCCCCCTTCTGCGAGGTCTAAGGTGTCCTTGAGAGAGACCAACCTCTTTACTGCTTGTAGAGAAAATCTTCCAAGTTTCTTGGGGAGACTACAGCTGCAAGAACACAGACTCTTTGGAAGCTAACAGACTCACTGAGATAGTCGTTTCAAATCAAGCTGAAGTACAGAGTTGAAATACTGGTATGGAGGAAGGTGAGTTAAATAATTCCAGAATCAACAAAATTCCACAGCTATTAAAAGTAAGCAAGACAAGGACCTGAGTATATTAACTAATAAGTTGTAATAAAATTAATGACTTGGCCTAAATACACACACATTATGTGATGATTTAGTATAAGACAAACTAGTTTAAGATATTTTAAAATATAGGGTGTCTGGGTGGCTCAGTGGGTTAAAGCCTCTGCCTTCGGCTCAGGTTATGATGCCAGGGTCATGGGATCTAGCCCCACATCCGGCTCTCTGCTCAGCAGGGAGCCTGCTTCCCTTCCTCTCTCTCTGCCTGCCTCTCTGTCTACTTGTGATCTCTGTCTGTCAAATAAATAAATAAAATCTTAAAAAAAAAGATATTTTAAAATATATCATATAGAAGGACAATTAATTCAATAGGTTATAAATCTTTATAACCTGCTCTAAATGACTCTGCCACTTATCAGTTCTTTCCTAAAGTATCAGGCATCTAGTGATATATTCTCCTATACTTTCCCTTATTCATTAGTCTTCAAACTCTTAAGAGAGAAAATATTTTTTCAAAAATTATTATCCAGAAGCCCCATACTCAAAATACATAAAAACCGATTGAATTGAAAAGTAACTAAAATTGTATACTTCTGTATATAAATACCCTGTTAGCAGTGTTATCTATGACATTTGAGAAGCAACAGAGATACCACATTTAAAGAAGAGAAATTTTATTGTCATTAAGACATTGTTTCAATCTATTGGAACAAAAATATCCATATATTATTTCTGTAACAAAAATACATTTTGAAGAACACTATAATACATTGTAGTAAGTATTATAAAATGGGCAGAGATACAAGGTGTCATGGAAAAGCAAAAACAAGAGTATCCTTGTCAGTCTTGAAGGTTTACCACAAGCAACATATATCGTGACCTGATGGCTAAGAAGTAATTTGTCAGGTAATTCCTCTGTGGAGGAAATAGCTGTGCTTTCTCTTAGTAGTCCATGATCACGTCTGCTGATGCATTCTCTTACACCACTTCTTTGGAAAAAGTCTGTATTGTATTTCTTCCAAGGAATTGCTGTTGGAACTGGCTGCCAAATAGAGACAGTATGACTATAGCCCTTTTAATCTCTTCCCAAACCTCACCCAGCTCAGTTCTAATCTCCTCTACTTTCTCTCTGCTTGGCAAAATCCTGGAGTTGTTCTGGAGATAATTTCAAATATTGAAGAAATTATAAATAACGATCTAGAACATAGAGAAAGAGTCAGTTGTCAAGATATATGGCTCAAAGGCTAAGTGGGGAACCGAACAGAAAAGTGAGGGATTAGACATTTCTTAAGGAGAAAGAGTAAGATTTTTGAAGGGTTCAAACAGGAAAATGTCATCATATCATATTCATGTCCTTAAAAGATACTCAGAACGGTGGCTCAGTGGGTTGGGCCGCTGCCTTCGGCTCAGGTCATGATCTCAGGGTCCTGGGATCGAGTCCCGCATCGGGCTCTCTGCTCGGCAGGGAGCCTGCTTCCCTTCTTCTCTTTGCCTGCCTCTCTGCCTACTTGTGATCTCTCTCTCTCTGTCAAGTAAATAAATAAAATCTTAAAAAAAAAAAAAAAAGATACTCAGAACGTAGAGCTGTTTAACAGACTGTGGCAAGGAGAGAAGATGGTAAATAATTTGAGTTATACAATTTACTATGGGAAAACAAAGGGTAATTTTAAGAAGAAAAATTGTAAGTCAGTTGAAGTGAAAGATATTAGTAAAAAGAAGCAAAAACAACCCACCAGTTCTCTATAAGACACAAGAATAAGGTAAATTTGTCCTTAGACACAGTGATAGACTGATCTGGGTGACTATAAATATTGGTTGTCTAGAACTGCACAAACCACTAATAATAAGAATAAAGTGAGTATAATTATCTCCTTTAAGACTTTTAAAATTATATTTTTATGCAAATTTGACATTTACCCTAATACCTTACATACTCCTAAATCTGTTGGAGGTTTCAGAGATTTGTGATTTTTATTCTAAGAAATTATTGCCTA
Organism: Meles meles; assembly: GCF_922984935.1. Lineage (NCBI taxonomy): Eukaryota > Metazoa > Chordata > Mammalia > Carnivora > Mustelidae > Meles > Meles meles. Next base: position 100,807,352 of record NC_060071.1, read on the forward strand.
CATCAATGAACTGCCATTTCTCAAAGAATACATTAAATTCCAATCAAAAGGCTGGGGGAGTAGAATTATCAATACGGTATTTTAAATGATAATCATAGATAGTATCTTCATATGCAGTGAATAGAGTTACTGGATTATAGAATTTAAAAGTATAAAAATAATGATAAATTTAAAATTTGCCAAATGATGTAAGAAAATAACATGAATATTGAAATATTACTTTTATCAGTAATTCTGCTTCTTTCTTTGATATAAATAGAGTCAGAGTGAAATACACTACAATTAATATTTTATTTTTAATTTAATATTTCAAAAGTTATTTAAAATGTAACTCAAAATACTTCTTTGCATGCCACTGGAGAAAACTACTATAGCAATTTGCCAACATAGATATTTTAGAAAAACCTTAGTTATACATGAATTGTATACAATTAGTTATACATGAATTGGACCTTTTGATTTCCTGGAAATCACTGTTCAAAAGCAATTCTAGCATTTGTTTTTATAGCATTTCTGCATAATTCATTTTCCTCAATTGGCGACTATGTATAGAACAGCTGTAGATAAGACACAGATAGAGTTATTGATGTGGGTAGAAATTGTTACCAGAGTTTCATCATATTCAATTATTAGAGTAAATAACTATTTTCAAATACCCTAGGTATTTTCACAAAATAAAGATCATAAAAGAAATTTAAATATGCTTAGAGAATTGTCAAAAGGGCTTGGAGAGCATGAGTCAGAGGAATATGTCCTTTTTGGAGATTAAGAAGCTGCAGAAATTACACAAAACAGGTTCTAGCGAGTTCTCCTTTCTGCAGTACCAAATTGAGTGATTCACTCACATAGGAACTTGGGAGTTCATACAAATTTTGTGTAGCCCACCACTACCCGAGGAGGAGGTTTGTCCTTTACTTTGGTCTTTCAAATCTTCTGTGAGTACATCTCATTGCTATAATCTAACCCAGAATCCTGACAACAAGAGATTCTGGGAAGTACAATTCCATGGTCTCTCACATGCAACATAGGAGGAATAATATTGATTTAACAATCAATAATATTGATTTAACAATTTAACAATTTTGATTTAACAATAATATTGATTTAACAAGCTTGAAACAAAGATATAGAAAAATAAAGTATGGGTATCTACAGATACAGAAAATGTTAAGTGACAAAGGTTTATACATTTGAGAGAGATTATGGCCCCAAATTTGAATTTATTTATTCAACAACAAGGAATCTCTCAATACACATATATGTATTAAAAAATACTAGATATTATTCTTAGGACAAATGCCCAAGGAACTGGCAATTTAGGAATTTTTCATCTTAAAAAAGAGTAGGATTTTTTTTTTCCATTTTATTTATTTTTTCAGCGTAACAGTATTCATTCTTTTTGCACAACACCCAGTGCTCCATGCAAAACGTGCCCTCCCCATTACCCACCACCTGTTCCCCCAACCTCCCACCCCTGATCCTTCAAAACCCTCAGGTTGTTTTTCAGAGTCCATAGTCTCTTATGCTTCGCCTCCCCTCCCCAATGTCCATAGGAAAAAAAAAAAAAAAGAGTAGGATTAGGGAGAGAAACAAGATTTTTTTTCTATTTACTAAAAAGGAATAATCGAAACAACATATTCAGGTTATAAGGAAAATAACTGTATTATGTTATATATTTTATTTATTTTAAAGATTTACTTATTTTAGAGAGAGAGATCATGCACGCAAGCAAGGGAGAGGCAGAGGAAGACAGAGAGAGAGAATCTCAAGTAGACTCCGGGTTGAGCACAGAGCAGAGCTCAAACTTAGGACTCTGTGATCATGATCTGGACCAAAATCAAGAGTCAGACACTTAACTGACTGTGCCACCCAGGCACCCCTCATATTATACATTTTAAACTGGTAACGAAGTTTAGTGTTTTCCATTATTTGTTTGTTATACTATCTTTTTATGATAATTTTCCATACTTTTAATTCTAAGATAATTTTATCATGCGTGAATTAAATTGAAGTCATTTTCACTTAACACGTTTTCTGTAACTATGGTCTTTAAAACTGTCTTTTTAAGGAGGTATTATATTTCATTGAGTTGAATTATAAAAGTTACCTTTTTTCCCTGCTATTGTTCAACATTTAGGTTCTTTTGACACTTTTGCAGAATAACAGACTCTAGTCATATAACTTTGTTTTATTGCTTGGATTGATGTGTTACAACAAGTTCCTAGGAATGGAAAACACAAATATTTTCATGGGATTTGTTTGCTATATATGACATTATTTTAATTTATATTCACTCTGTTACTAGCATATGTTATCTGACTCATTGACATCATGTAATTTAAATTTATCTTTCTCTTGTAATTAATATAACAAATGATATTGTGCTTTTTATTATGTATATTCCTCACACCTTCACATATATTTTACGGTTTCTGGCTGATCTCAAGGTTCTTGTAGTTAGGATGTTTACTTTGTTCATTTTGCTACCATACATGCTGACTAAACTGCAAATACTCCATAAACACATAATAATACATTTAAATTATGTGATCATAAAATATGAGAAGCTCAAAAGAAAAATTCAGATTATTTAGATGAAGAAATATATCAAGGAACACTTTCCCACTCATCATGTATTTCCACATTATTCCTTTTTTTTAAGATTTAATTAATTTATTTATTTGAGCTAGAAGGAGAGACAGCTGGGAGAGGAGCAGAGGGAGAGGACTTGATGCTGAGGATGGAGTCTGACATGGGGCTCAATTTCATGACCCTGAGTTTACGACCTGAGCTGAAATCAAAAGCCAGACACTTAACTGACTGAACCACCCAGGTGGCCCTCCACATTATTCTTTGTATGCATTCTTCTAGGTTTTTAGTGGCTTATTTTTTAATATATTTACTTCCATATTATTGTATTAGGAGTCAAAAAATGACCTGTAAATCTTATCTTGTAATACTCAAATCTGGCAAGATATAAGCATTTTAGATAAGTTGAAAAAGAATATTGCTTCAGATAGATTGCATTTGAATTTGTTAAATAAAAATACAGAACGTTTGTGTATCGCTTCCTGCAGTCAGATTGAGGTGTTTCTAAGAAAACTCTTCTCATGTGCCATCTCCTAAATTTTAAGAACCTTGTTCGAGTTTATAACAGAAGAAAGGAAGGGAAGCAGGGAGTCAAGAAGGAAAGAAGGAAGGAAGGGAGGAAAGAAGGGAGAAAGAAAGAAAAAAAAAGAAAGGAATAAAAAAAGAAAAAGAAAATTTGCTTTGAGTTATCTATGAGTATTAATGGCTATGCCATTTTGATGTGAAAGCTATGTACAAAATATGACTATTTTCTATTTTCACCTTGCGAATTAGTCTATTTGCCTATGCTCTCTTCTGCTACTGAAATGCACTACATTTCAAATCTACTTCTCTGATGACTTATAAACATTAAAATTTAACCACAAAGAGACTTTTTTTTTAAGAGGTCAAGAAAGCATGAGTGGGGAGAGGGGCTGAGGGAGAGAATATTTAAGCAGATTCCCTGCTGAGCCCAGTGGAGGGGGAGTTGCAGAGAGGGTGGTTCATCTCAGCACTCATGAGATCATGACCTGAGCCAAAACCAAGAGTTGGACATTTAACCGACTAAGCCACTGAGGTGCCCCAAGACTTTTAACTATCAAAATTATAATCAGGGTGCCTGTGTGGCTCAGTTACTTACGGCTCAGACTCTTGGTTTTGGCTCAGGACATGATCTCATGGGTGGTGAGATTGAGTCCCCCTTGGGCTTCTGCTCAGAAAGGAATTTGCTTAATGATTCTCTCCCTCTGCTCCTCCCCCATTTCCTGCACAAGAGCTCTCTCTCTCAAATAAATAAATAAATGTTTAAATAAAATTACAACCTTTTTCTTTTTTTTTCTTTTTTTTTTTTACAACCTTTTTCTTTATGAGTTATTGCCTATGACTGCTTTTTGTTACTTTCCAGAGCTTAAAATTGCAGGTTCATCACTTAAATAACTTAATAATCCAAACATATCTATTTTAATAGCCAAACTGTCCTTGAATTCCATGTACACCCAAAGTCTGTAATTCATTTCATTCCATTTCACTTCTTCTTACAGATAAAGAGAAATTTAACTTTAAGGTTATCATTTTCTGTGACTATATAGTTTTAAATGGTATCAGTCTCTCAGAGCCAAATAGCAGACCTTTGAAGGCTCTTCTGTTTCTCTAAGGAAATCTCAAAGATAAGGACATTTCTGGAGAAGTCATTGAAATTCAAGCAAGAAGTTGTTGAGCCACTTTAAAAATACTTAGATGAAAAAAAAAACAAACAAAACTTAGATTAGGTCCAGAAATTGGCGTGGACATAATTGACAACTCAGAGAGCCCCGCAGGTGATTCCCAAGTCTGAAAAAACAGAGGAAAAGACTAGAAGAGCATAAAAATGGTTAGACCAAAAAAAGACTATAGAAAAAGTGAACGAAGGGTGCCTGGTTGGCTCAATCATTATGTGTTTGTCTTCAGCTCTAGTCATGACCCCAGGGTCCTTGGTTCAAGGCCTTCATCAGGCTCCCTGCTCAGCAGGAAGCCTTCATCTCCCTCTCCCACTCCCCCTTCTTGTGTTCCTTCTCTTACTGTGTCTCTCTTTGTCAAATAAATAAAATATTTAAAAAAAAAAAAGGAAAAAGTGAACTACATATGAATGACAAGTTACTTCAGGAACAAAGTCTGTGAATATACTCAGTTTACTGTAGCTTCCTTCTTTTGCATAGTTTGACTGCCATCACTGATCTGCATGATTTTCAGAAAGGCACAAAGCACTTTTTTCTAAATATACAAAAAGGGAAACCATATTGTATTTTATTTTTTGAGAGGAAGAGAGAGAGTGGGGAGTGGTGTAGGGGCAGAGGCACAGGCAGAGGGAGAGAAAGAATCTTAAGCAGGCTCCATGCCCAGTGCAGAGTTAGATCTCACAACCCTGAGATCAAGACCTGAGCTGAAATCAAGAGTCAGGTGCTTAATCAATTGAGCCACCCAGGTTCCCCAAAAAAGAGAAACAACATTTTAAACACCATCGTTATATAACATTTTAAAATGAAACATGTTTATCTAAATTCAAGCAGGAGATCCTCACAAATCATATAGTATATAGTTCTTCTTGTCTATTTTCTGGAATACTCCATTGGAAATTTATTGACCACCTCCCCCAAGGTCCTCACCTGATTACCCTTATCCAAAAAAGGAACTGCTTCATTTTTAGAACTTACTCTTATTTTGCTTGCTGTGAACTTCCTTTTAAGCCACAGTATTATTCTACCAATTTTCTTGGGAAAGTACAAAGTTTAATTAGGTGAAAAAGAATATTTTGGCAACCAGTTTATGTAAATAAAAGCAGTTATCATGAGAGAATGAGGGTTGGAAGAAGAAGTAAGGATATAAGATTTATAAAAAGAGCCAAATACTTGCTATTAATTTTAAAAGGTTATCATGTTGATTTTCCTAGAGTGTAAAATCAAAGAGAAAGTAGGAAAAAAACAGACTCTCTCTAACATTTTCAAATTCAGTATTTACTGAAGACAAAGGTGATTTCTTTATTTTGCTTAAATATTGTAATATATTTTAACCTTATTTATAACATGGGTAAAATCACAAACATATTTAAAGGTAGATATTTATGGTCTGGGTTTACACACTTCAATATACTACTACTGAGGGAGTGGCAAAGATTAAAAGAGAAAACTTCTAAATATTTTTATATATTTTAGAATGTATTTCTGCTTTTTGTTTCCCTTGATAGAATAAATATTGGAATGGTATCAATAAAATTCTATGAAATTATTATTTATTATAATTCCATACTTTACAGCAAAAACTATCCAATATTTGTACAAATTATGGGCCATTACAAACAAATTCTCAAGGTAAACTTATTAGAATCACCCTAAGAAATGGATCTTTATTGAGAGGAGGCTAATAATATTCTGTTTAGTGGATCATCAATTCGACCGATTCTTGAGAAATGACATTTACTAAAGTTAAAAATCAAATCAAAATAATTCCTTTGTATAGGTAATCAAGAATCATCTAAATCATTAAGTGTCAGATAAATCTAATATTGAGAAAGTCTAGATGAAATCATTTTAATTCTGAAATAATTTAAAACTTCTTTCAAAAGGCCAACATGTCTACAGCTGTCAGGAGATTATCCAAGAGACAATTCTCCAAGGGCCTCTCACCTTCTGCACATCTTCCAAACAGAGGCAGTGTGAGCTTCTGTCCTGCATTATTTTCTCATGGATGTTTATACAGCAAACCGCATTGGAAGATAGAGATAGTGCCTCCTCTCGGCAACTATCAATTCAGAATTGTTTGCTGTCCAAGATAGTAAAGGTAATGTTGGGGCGCCTGGGTGGCTCAGTGGATTAAGCCGCTGCCTTCGGCTCAGGTCATGATCTCAGGGTCCTGGGATCGAGCCCCGCATCGGGCTCTCTGCTCAGCGGGGAACCTGCTTCCTCCTCTCTCTCTGCCTGCCTCTCTGCCTACCTGTGATCTCTGTCTGTCAAATAAATAAATAAAAAATCTTCAAAAAAAAAAAGATAGTAAAGGTAATGTCTTTCCTCTGAGGCAAAAACTGAACAGATTTTCTAGTGGTTCCCTCTAAAATATCAAGGTTTCCTAAGTTTAAGTTTCTCTGGCTACAGTGTAAACCCACTGTATGTGCAGCACCCACCTGAGCCTTCTTCCTCTCCATCAACTTTGTGGTGTATGAGGGGCAAAGAGAACCAACATTCACAGCATGCTCAAATTGCTTGCTGTCCTGAGTAATAAAGTCCTCTATTTCTGACCCAGAAAACTTATGACCTCTGCCAATATCCATACAACTATGGCAGGCCAACTTGTAGTGTGGAAGCTGGGTAGAATTTCAGACCCTTTACAATTATTGACAATGGGTAAAATCCAATTTTGTGATTGTGGAGATGGATTTTAAACTAAGAAACTACAGGGGTGTCTGGGTGGTTTCAGCTCAGGTCATGATCTCAGGGTCCTGGGATCGAGCCCCACATTGGTCTCTCTGCTTAGCCGGAGCCTGCTACCCCACCCCCCTGCCTACCTCTGCCTACTTGCGATCTCTCTCTCTGTCAAATAAATAAATTAAATTTAAAAATACCTTAAAAAACTAAGAAACTACATTTTTGAGGCTTTGTCCATGATAGTTATTTACCTGTTTCCCACACACACACACACACATCTGTATTCAGTATAAGAATTTGATAACATATAGTCTTAGCTGATAGGCAATTGCTCCCAGGGATCTGTCCTTTCACAGCATCTACATGATCCACAGCTTCATCTGGTGCCTTGCACATAGCAGATACACAATTTGCAAACAAATAAATTCACCTACTTATCTCCATACTTTAATTTCTCATAATAATTCTATTGCCTTGTTCATTCTATAATATGTATGTTTCTATAAACATGCATGTTTCTATAAAATGCATTTACTTGCATTTAGGTGAGTTTCTAGGAATCATTTTAACGTATATTAAATTTCTGCTCATTTTTGCCTTTGGCAATGTGTCTAGAAAGAAATTGCTGTGGCTGAGGTCAGCAAGGTTGCTGCCTGCATTCTCCTCAAGGATTTTGATGGATTCCTGTCTCACATTTAGGTCGTTCATCCATTTTGAGTCTATTTTTGTATTGGGTGTAAGGAAATGGTTCCATTTCATTCTTTTGCATGTGGCTGTTCAATTTTCCCAATACTGTTTGTTGAAGAGACTTTTTTCCCCTCCATTGAATATTCTCTCCTGCTTTGTCAAAGATTAGTTGACCATGGAGTTGAGGGTCGATTTCTGAGTTCTCTGTTCTGTTCCATTGATCTATGTGTCTGTTTTTGTGCCAGTACCATACTGTCTTGATGATTACAGCTTTGTAGTAGAGCTTGAAGTCTGGAATTGTGATCCCACTAACTTTGGCTTTCTTTTTCAACATTCCTCTGGCTATTTGGGGTTTTTCTGGTTTCATAGAAATTTTAGGATTATTTGTTCCATTTCTGTGAAAAAAGTTGTTGGTATTTTGATACGGATTACATTGAATATGTGGATTGGACTAGGTAGCATAGACATTTTAACAATATTTGTTCTTCCAATCCTTGAACATGGAATGTTTTTCAGTTTTGTTGTGTCTTCCTCAAATTCTTTCATGAATACTCTATAATTTTCTGAGTACAGATCCTTTGCCTTTTTGGTTAGGTTTATTCCTAGGTATCTTGTGGTTTTGCATGCAATTATAAATCTGATCAACTCCTTAGTTTCTCTTTCTTCTTCTTGTTGTTGGTGTATAGAAATGCAAATGATTTCTGTGCATTGATTGTATATCCTGACACTTTACTGAATTCCTATATGAGTTCTAGTAGTTTTGGGGTGGAGTCTTTTGGGTTTTCCACATAAAATATCGTATCATCTGCAAAGAGTGAGAGTTTGATTTCTTCTTTGCTGATTCAGATACCTTTTATTTCTTTTTGTTGTCTCATTGCTGAGGTTAGGACTTCTAGTACTATGTTGAACAGCAGTGATGAGAGTGACATCCTTCGTATTCTCGACTTTAGAGGAAAAGCTCTCAGTTTTTCCCCTTAAGGATGATATTTATTGTGGGATTTTTGTATATGGCCTTTATGGTATTGAGGTATATACCCTCTATCCCTACACTGTGAAGAGTTATAATCAGGAAAGAATGCTGTACTTTGTCAAATGCTTTTTCCTGCATCTATTGAGAATATCATATGGTTCTTGTCCTTTCTTATATTAATGTAGTGTATCACATTAATTGATTTGCAGATGTTGAACCAACATTGTAGCACAGGAATAAATCCCACTTGGTCGTGGTGAATAATCCTTTTAATGTACTGTTGGACCCTATTGACTAGAACTATTATGACTTCATCAAGATAAAAATCTTTTGCACGACAAAGGAAACAAACAATAATATCAAAGGCAACAGACAGAATGGGAGAAGATATTTGGAAATGACCTATCAGATAAAGCACTAGTATCAAAAATCTGTAAAAAACTTATGAAACTCAAAACCCAAAGAACATATAGTCCAAACAAGAAATGGGCAGAAGACATGAACAGACATTTCTCCAAAGAAGACATACAAATGGCTAACAGACACATGATAAAATGCTCAATACCACTCAGCTTCAGGGCAATACAAATCAAACACAGTGGCTTAGTCAGAATGGCTAAAATTAACAAGGCAGGAAACCACAGATGTTCCTGAGGCTGCAGAGAAAGGGGAACCGTCCTGCACTGTTAGTGGGAATGCATGATGGTGCAGCCACTTTGGAAGTATGAAGGTTTCTCAAAAAGTTGAAAATAGAGCTACCCTATGACCCAGCAATTGCACTTCTGGGTATCTACCAAAGATATAAATGTAGTGATCCAAAGGGGTACCAACTCCAATTTTTATAGCAGTAATATCCACAATAGCCAAACTATGAAAAGAACTCAGATATCCAACAATATCTGAGTTGGCGAATGGATAAAGATGTGATACACACACACACACACACACACACACACATGCGCACAGGCGTGTGCACCTGTGCCCACACATGATGGAATATTATGAAGCCATGAAAAATTTGAAATCTTGCTATTTGTAGCAATGTGGATGGAACTAGAGGGCATTATGCTAAGTGAAATTAGTCAATAAGAGAAAGCCAATTATCATATGATCTCACTGATAGGTGGATTTGAGAAACAAGACAGAGGATCATAGAAGAAGAGAGGAAAAAAAATGAAACAAGATGAAACCAGAGTAGACAAACCATAGGAGACTCTTAGTCTCAGGAAACAAACTTAAGTGTTGCTGGAGCATGGGGGTTGCCGGGATGGGGTGGCTGGGTATGATCATTGGGTAAGGTATGTGCTCTGGTGAGCTTTGTGTATTGTGTAAGACTGATAAATCACAAACCTGTACCTCTGAAACATATAGTACATTGTATGTTTATAATAAAAATATATAAAAAAAATTTCTGTTCATATTGTAGAAAGTTTTTGATCAGTATCGATATTTCTTTTTATTTAGAGAAATTTGGTCTAGCCCTGTACAACAATATATATGTGTATTAAAAATAATTTTTTGGGGGGTCTCTTTTCAGTAGGAATGAAAACCACTTTTAAACATCCTATAAAAAGCTGATGTAAATCTGTTAGTCTGGGCTTCACTACACCAAAGCCTGTTGACCTGACACTGACTTATATAGCAACAAAATGTTAGAAATAAATCCTTTTGTGTTAGCCTGTTTTCACACCTATTGCAGAATTATATTAGTCCTAGAGAATATTTTGAAATCCTATCATGATATCATTAAGCTGTCTTTAAATCTGGTTATAGTTTCTGTGATGGAGATAATACTAAGCCAGGCAATAGTGACTTCTTTGGAAAAGTTCAGCTGTGAATTTATAGAACTACATAATTTCCTTATATTTGCCTCTTTTTTTGATTAAAATAATTATAAGAAGGAAAAATTAACTTATATTTACATAACAAAGTATAATTTAGAAAAGAATTGTAATTAACTTTTAATTTTTTATTCAGATGTAATTGGCATGTAACATACTAGCTTCAGGTATAAAATATAAGGATTTGATGTTGTGAATTGTACAGAATGGTGACTGGTAATACTGCATTATATATTTCAAAGTTGTTAAAAGAGAAACTTTTAATTCTTGATTGATATTAACCCTTTGAAAAAAAATTCAAGCTTATATTAAAATATCTCTCTAGGAGAGACTAAAGCATATGAATTAATGATGCACATAAATATTATATTCATAAAGTCAATTATATAAAAAACTAAATTACTACTAATAGTTAAACAAGTTTTAAAAATTCAAGTACTAATAACAATAAAATTGTAATCTTGCTTCCAACTTCCCACTATTAATGGTTTCTTATATATCCTTATGCTCCAGAAGGAAATCAAGTATTTATATATGACTTTACTGTAATAATTGCTGCAGCCTAAAATAGAAACACTTATTCTTGCAGGGAGTATACATGCCTGACTTACCAAGTGGCCCTCAAAACAGCTTAGTCAAATCCTGAAAGGATGCTAACATTTTAAATGGATATTAAAAATACCAATGTATAATACAAATGATTCCATATCTTGTTCCCCCTCTTAATAATAATACATACAATAAAATAATAATAATAATAATATATAATATGCATTTATTGACTGCATAATAATTCTTTGTGTAAATGTATCATGAACTACCCAAACTATTATATTTCTAATTTCAGTTTTTTGCTGTTCATTCTTTTAAAAAATAATGCCACAATAATTTCTCATCTCTACTATTATGAATGTATATTTATGTGTACATTCTTCTCTCTACCTCCCAACCTCTTGAGCACATGTGCAAACATTTAGTTATATTTTTATTACATGATATAATTTCCATTTTTGGTAAAACATAAGTCTCCAATTTTGAGATGTGGGGTTTTAGAATATGTAACACAAGTAAAACTTTACCTTACATTATCTATGTAAAAACATTTAGGGATCATAAAATAATCTGCCCCGTTTTAATTGATTAGTGTGCACTGTTTCATTTTGCATATTCTGCACTAAAGTTAGCCTATACTAAGCTCACTTTCCTAAATCATTATCTGCTTTTAATAGTATCACCCACATTTCTAATAAAATAGCTTACCGTGCCTTTTCTTTTAATTAGAAAAGCAAAATTTTGGCATTGTGGTTCTCTGGAAATGTTCTTAGTTAAAGTTCAATATGGTGCCAAAAGTAAACAAAATTAGCTATGTAGTACAGCAATTGATTTTATTTTGTGTAGGATAAATTACAGTTACTTTAAAAAATGAAAGGCAAAAGACTTAAATAAGGTGAATCACAGTTAAATTCTTATATTTTGTTTTAAACATGAGAACCATCAAATTCCATCTTTAAAAATAATATTTTTAAACCATCACACTTAACTGTTGTTTTTTTTTAGAATAAAATGTTTTATTATTAAAATAAAAAAATAAAAAAAACTTTGTATAAAAAGCATTACAAATCAAAAGCTCTATTTACAATTATTGATTCAATGTCCAATTAGGCATCAAACACTGAAAGGGCACAGCGAAAGGCTGCACATGCAAAGAAAATGGACACACAAACACTTAAGATTCCACCTCTACAAAACAATCTGATTAATGCAAAAGGAGAGGGGGGTGGGGCACAACACTTGATATCTGCCAAGGGCAGAGATGGCAAGTTAACAAACTGTGGAAAGTCACCCAGTTCTAAAAAGGCACTTCTCATTGTTATAAAAGTGCTTAAGAGCTGAACATGAACCCTGTGCCTAGTTTATAACTTCAAGAAAGCAAACACTGCCAAGACTAGTAGTAGTAGACTTGTATCATTATTAATTTTCCATGCAAAATGATCAGGAATTACTTTGAAACACCTTACATATAAACCAAATTAACTTGGCAAACTACTGTTATGCTGAAGTTTTTCAGCATGAATTCAAGTCAGCCTATTCCTGAAGCCTCACCCTCTAACTCCCGGGAATGTCTTTTCTACAATGATTTTGAATAGAGCCCTGCCCTTGGACCTTTGGGCGGTGACTGCGAGATCCAGATGCATCACTTAACCTTGTAGTGGAAGAAAGCAGCAGCATTCATTCTTTTTTTGCACAACACCCAGTGCTCTATGCAAAACGTACTGTATAACTACTAGAATAAAAAATAGGGAAAAAGTTTCTTGCCATTGGTTTGGCCAACAATTTTTTTAGATACGACACCACAGGCAACAAAAGAAAAAAACAGACAAGGGGGATTGCATCAAACTAGTAAATTTCTGAACAGCATAGAAAATTAATAAAGTAAAAAGCAACACCTAAAATGTGAGAAAATATTTGCAAACCATATAAATGATAAGGAGTTAATACCCAAACTATATAAAGATCTCATACAGCTTGATATATAAAATAAGTAATCTGATTTAAAAATCAGGACCTGAAAAAAAAAAAGGACCTGAATAGTTATTTCTCCAAAGAAGACAAAAAAGACCAACAGATATAAACAGTGATGCTAATCACTAAACATAAGGAAAATGCAAATTAAAACCATAATGAAATATCACTTCAAATCTGTTAGAATGACTATTAGAAAAAAGATATAGGTAACAAGGGTTGACAAGGATGTAGAAATGTTGGTGAGAATATAAATTGGCACAACCATTGTGTAAAAACATTATGGAGGTTACTCAAAAAATTAAAAATAGCATTGCCTTATGATTCAGTGATCCCAGTTCTGGGTATATACCGAAAGGAAATAAAATCAATATTTCACAGAGATATCTATTCTTCCGTGTTCGTTGTAACCTTATTCACAACAGCCAAGATATGAAAACAACTTATATGCCTAACGAATGAATGGATAAATAAAATATGGTGTTTTATACAAGGACAAATTTATAAGGAGAAATTTTGCCACAAGAAATAACATGAATGAACCTGGAGGACATTATCCTAAGTGAAATAAACCAGACACACACAAAAAATACTGTATGATCATACTTGTACATAAAATCTTAAACAGTCATTAAATCAGAGAAGAGCAGGGTGGTTACTACAAATTGGGAGGAGTGAATAATGGGGAGGTTTTGGTCAAAGAATACAAAATTTCAGTTATGCAAGATGAATAAGTTCTGAAGATGTACAGCAATGTGACTATAGTTAATAATACTGTACTGTATACTTGAAATATTCTAGGACAATAGATCTTCTTAAGTATTTTCATCACATACACACAAAATAGTAAATACGAGGGTTTGCCTGTGACAATTATTTCACAATGCACAAGTATAAATATATCTTATATCAAAATATCAAGTTGTACACATTAAATGAATAAAAGATTTGTCAATTATATTTCAATATGGTTGGGGGAAGTCATTATCAATTATTCTAATAGTATTCAAGGACTTGGGTCAAAAGGGATACAATGTAATTGATTAATTTTGGATTTACTTAAGTTGATGACTGACAAATCATAACATAGTCTATGGTTAAATCTTTTATATTTATTGTTACTTATAAATTATCACTTGGATGTGTATGTGAAATGTGTAAATTTTCTAAAATTTAAGAGTGCAAGCTAATATTTTAGATGTGGTAATTTTTAGGAAACTAGACATTTTAATACCACCTTCTTCATTTTCTTGTTTTAATGTATATCATTTACCTGAAATAGTTACCCTCAGGTGAAGATAACAACAGCAACACAAAGCACAGTGAACTTTTCTTATTGGCAGGCATGGTACAGTCATTTGACATTCATTATCTCATTTAACCCTTACAACAACCCAGTTAGTAAATGCTACCATGGTCATTTGGATTTGAGGAAACTATAGTTCTAATTAGACACTGAGTACTCAATAAGGGGCCAAACTCAAATGCCTGAGGTCTTTCCATGATGCACCATTTCCTCACTGAATTAAACCCAAAGTAAAATATATATATCTTTGAAATTTATCTATAGAGCTGGGGTAATAAAACTAAGAATAATGATTGTTTACTTTTATTAAAACCCTTTTCTCAAATTAAAAAAAAAAAAAAAAAAAAAAAAAAAAAAAAAAAAAAAAAGAAAGCAGCAGCAACTATGTTTCACCCAGGACAACTTATACAAGAAACGCAAAACGTGGAATAGTCACAAGAGAGGCATCCAAAGTAATATACTCCACTTTCCAACAATTACCCAATTTTTCCACATGGTTTTAAGACTTGTGTGCCTTGATTCTGTTAAAAAAACATCAACTAGTGTGAACGCTAAATCTAAAATTATACTGCTTTCTGTTTAAATAAATGATTATATATCTAAGTTATTAAGCTAGTATGAATATAAAGAAAATAAATATATTCTAAAGTGATTCATATCAAAACATAACTGAAAATGAAAATGTTTCAAATTCACCAGAGGAACTCACAGTTTCAAGAAATCTTATTTTGTCTTGATTTAAAAGTAAAATAATTTTACATGTGATAGTCCTTGAGGACTTACTACGTGTTTGCCAATCACATTATTTCATTTAACAAGACCATTATTTTCAAATTATTATTATTATTTTTTGAAGATTTTATTCATTTACTTGACAGATTTTATTCATTTACTTGACAGACAGAGATCACAAGTAGACAGAGAGGCAGGCAGAGAGAGAGGAAGGGAAGCAGGCTCCATGTTGAGCAGAGAGCCTGATGCGAGGCTCGATCCCAGGACGCTGAGATCATGACCTAAGCTGAAGGCAAAGGCCTTAACCCACCGAGCCACCCAGGTGCCCCTCAAATTATTTTTAACATACCCTCTTATAAGTGAGAAAAAATGGTAATTCATCCAGTGTCACATAGCTAAAAAATTCAAAGCTGATATTTTAAATCTTTTTTTTTTATTAAAAAAATCTGTACTCTGAAATAAGCTTCATCTTTTTGTGGCATTAATTTTACATTTCATTTTTTATCTTTACCCAACATGTTGCTTTACAATGCAAATATATTATGATTATAGTCTTTTGTGAGTCCTAATGATAGTCTTTATTAGATTTTCTAGACTTAATTTATTTTATTTTAGGCAGGGGCAGAGAGAGAGAGAAAGAGAATCTCAAGCAGACTTCATGCTGAGTGTGGAGCCCAAACCAGGGCTCTATCTTGTGACCCTGAGATCATGACTTGAGTCAAAATCAAGAGTTGGATGTTTAACTGACTGAGCCACCCAGGAGCTCCTGACTTTAATTTAAATGTCAGTGTCTTTATTCTTCAGGTAGTACTAGAACTTGGGATATTTATTCTAGTGAGCAAGTTTCATTATTTTCTGTATTTTTTTTAAGTCAAAGCAAATTAAGCTCCATTTAGTAATGCACTGGATCCCAGAAAACATGACTATAATTTTCAGGTGAGCAATGAGTTAATTTTTTTTTTTTTAATGGCCGAGAACAAGTATATTTCATCTCCTGCTCTTGTTATTGGGTAGTTGAAAAATCTACTGACTGATTCTTACAAGCAATTTGATTGTGAGTATATCTCTAGCCAGTTACCTCTGATTGTGAATATATTTCTAAACATACAGAATACTAATAAGTAGAGAAAGTACCTGTTATGTAAAATAGGATTGCATCATTTATTTTTATAAGGAGGATTACAAGATCATCTCATTATACGGCACATGAGAAACTAAGGAACCTGTTGCAGAAATGATTGTCTAATGGTTGTTAATATCTAATTTTACCATGTCATTTAGTTACGTGTTTTCTCTTTCCTAAACTCTCTCTACTTTTATAATTCTAAATCTCCAAACATGTTAACTTTAAAATTGGCACATTTTTATTGGTTTGAGGAGAAATACTGTTCATCTATGAATAGTTACAGTATATTGAACAGTTCTAAGATCATATATATATATATATATATTTCTGAGACAGTGTGATTGTTGGAAACAGCCATCAGGGTTTTCTGAGAACTATTTCTTCCCACTCTAGGTCTCATGAGTAGACTTAATCATATATAGAAAGAGCACAGGTCAGAATGGAGATGTTGGAGCTTTAAAAAAAAAATTCTTTTGTCTCTCACTTTTCTTCTATTTGAAGCCAAATTTGTTTCTGGACATAGTCAATAACAATGATCAAGAGTTTCTTTAAAAAAAAAAAAAAAGACCCTACATCAGGTAGGTCCATTCACGTAATAAAAATGAATAAATATGGATTAAGTACATTTATTTTAAAGAATATTTATTAAACAATATGTAATAAAGGGCTAGCAATAAAGGAGGGATAAAACATATAATGGCAACAAGTAAACAAAAAGAAAGAAGAGATGGTCATATTGTTCTTATATAAAAGGAATTCAGATTCAAAGCAGTAGATGGGAAAAGGTGTTATTTTATATTGGTAAGAATGCATCTATCTACAAAGCATAGAGAGCATTTTTGAATTTACATGTACCAATTCATATGGGATTGAAATACATTTTTTTTAAAAATCCAGGAGCAATGTGTTGATAAACTGATAAAATATAAGTTATAGTATGATATTTTAATATAACATTTTAAGCAAAATAATGAAAAAATATTGAGGATTTAAACTATAGCATTATCATTCCTGGTTTAAAATTCTATAACATAGTTTGTTCGGAAAAATAATTTTAAGCATCTGAGGGGAATTTTTTATTATAGTATATTATTATATAATAAACTATAGTTTATTATAGTTATTATATATTAGAAGAAAAACTTGAAGTCCTAAAATAGAGGAAAATTTACAAATATTACAGTAGAACATGTTGGAATAACAGCTTCTTGGAGACCTAATAACAATGAAAAAACTTGCATTTTATTTTAAGAAGAAATATCAGGTTACTGTTTGATATCCCATTGTGTATTAATAGTGTTAATACTTTGTGAAATGATTGATATCCACAGGTAATTTTCGAATTTTTTTTTGTCTTTTTTTTTTTTTGTAGTTTCCAAATGACCTATAATACACTGATTTGGTAAATAGGAAGCCAAAAATGCCCATTTTGGAAATAAACTTAATTATTTATTTTTTTATTTATTTTTATTTTCATTTTTATTTTTTTATTATGTTATGTTAGTCACCATACAGTACATCATTAGTTTTTGATGTAGTATTCCATGATTCATTGTTTGCATGTAACACTCAGTGCTACATGCAATCTATGCCTTCCTTAGTACCCATCACCATGTAACTTAATTTTTTAAAAATAAAATATCACTTGCATACTTTGACATATGATGAGAGTTTTATAAGAGCTTTTTGTTGAAATTTTAATTATGTAGATATGAGTTACAAAGAATTTAACAAAGGTGTAATAGTTTCATCTTGGTCAATGATGTCTAGCTCTTGGGCAAATCCATCAAGCAAAACATCTCACTCACACATACCCCACTATGTGTTTCACATTTGGGTCTGGTATTTTTGCTTGGAGTTCAAAGTGAATTTTTTTTCTTTTCTTTTCTTGTTCCATTGGTTAGTTTGCAAGAAAGCTTAAAATGGATATTTATAACATTGTTTGGCTTGCTTAAGGAGGTAGGTATTATTTTAAGAATGTGATTCCTATTGCTACCAGGTTGAATTGCTGTGAAGATCAAGGATGAGAGGCAAAATTGCAGCTTTTAAATACTTTTTAAAAAGATGGTGTCAACTTGCTGACATTGGGCACTGCAATCAATCCCTATCATCTCTTCATTTTCAGGAATAAGTGGGGAAAGAGACCATTTCAAAGCTAAACTGATGTTTGGCTATTGAACAGGTCTTTAAGAGCTATTTGCAGACCAGATTTTTGTTTCTTTTATTTATCTTGGATATTAACAGTAGAGTCGATATAAAATTACTTAATGGTTTTTTAGATTGCCTTGAATAAGTTTTCTCCCTTGGAAAAAAGCTCTTGGAATGCTTTTCCTAAAGATTCTCAATCATCTCTTATCATTTTGATGTGGTTTAGGCCCCTCCCCCAGAAGATCAACAAAATATCCAGCCAGGACGAAGTTCATCTATCAAGGAGAAAGCAGATTCAATTCCTAAGACAGCAGAGCAATTCCAGAGGAGGAGAAAGCAAAGCACGGAACTCATGGCTTTCTCCCCGTGGTTTTGGAATATAGGTGAGATTCAGTGGGGTGGGGTCCAGAGCTGATAGCCATGAAGAATTCTTCAGATGGTTTTATTAAAGGTGGTTTTATTAAAGCATGGGGACAGGGCCTGTGGGCAGAAAGAGCTGCTTCAGGGGGATTGTGAGGAGTGGCTGATTATATATTTGGGAGTTGGGGGTAGGGAGGTTTTCAAAAGAAATTTCACATGCTAAAGAGAACCTACAAGATACCAGAGGACTTGCCATTGTCAAAGTAAGGTTGTTTTTCCCTCTAGTAAAGCAATAACATTAAGACAGCTGGGAGCTTCCTGGAAGATTATCACACATATCCCACCCAGGAGCTGGGGGATAGAGGGAGGGAGGCAGGGTGTCAGATACTTTGTCTTCAGCTAGCCTTCTGTTTCCCACAATGCAATAACCGTGTCTCTCTTAAATGACCATAATAATAATTGGTCTTCCAAAGAGTTCTATACTAGTAGCATAATGATCTGGTACTAAATAATAATAATAATAATGAGAAATAATAATAATAATAATGAGAAATAATAAAATAGGACACTTTTTAGCTAGCTAAAGGAGACTTTTTCATGTCAAGAGATTCAGTTTTCAAATAGTTATTTTTTTTAAAAATGTGTACATGCACTACAGTGAGTTACAGTATCAAATTAAATCACTAAAGAATTAATAGTACTAACCTGGATATATATTTTTTGACTGACTGTAAATAAAGTGGCTAATATGAAAATCAAATGGTACCAACAAGAAAGATTTTTAATATCAGCAGAATACACCCTTTTACAAACTGAGTTTCTAGAATGATTAAGCATTGTCATTACCATACAGAGGGAGGGGGGTTAGGAATTTTGATAAGATGGCAAATTTTTACTTGACAGTAAAATATGTAGTAAAGATATTCTGGGTATATACGAGTGTTTTAGGAAGTTATGGTATCTACGGGGGAAAAAAAACCCTACAGATGTAGTAGAATCAAATGCATAGCAGAGAAAATTGAGGGAAATAGCATACCACTCAAAGTAATTATATACATTGACTCAGCCATGGAGCAAGCTTCGTTTAGCATTTTGCATGTTTATTTTTTATACCTATTCAGTAGGTAGTGGGTCGTTTCTGGCAGTTGGTAATTTCTGGCAGATGGAATAAGTTAAGTTTACCTCTTAAGATGACTTAAACTTTTTACCAGTATTTGTGGAGAGGACTTTTAAGATTTTTCATTCATCTAGTTTCCAAATAGGTTTTTCCTCCCTTGGCTTCCTCTGACAGGAATTATTACCTCCCTGAAGTTTGCATTTTGAAAACATGGCTCTCAGGTTTTAGAGAAGACTAGAACATTCACGTCTCAAAGGCACAGAGAATATAAAAGGTCTATTATTTCCTAAATCCAAAATTTTTACAACACCTGTTAACCTTTGGAGTGAATAGAGAAGATTCTGGAATTGATAAAAAGGATTATGTTGGCTTTTTCTGTTCTTGTGAAGGCTCAGTTTGGAGGACAGTTTTTAATTCCTTGAAGAATTAAACCTGAATGCTATGAAGGGACTGAGCCAGTCATCCTACTACATTATCTTCAATTTTCTTCTTTTATGTTAGGGAGAAGATCTTCAACTATGATAGAAATCAAAAGATTTCTTTGTTCTAGATTTAGATATGTTTGTCTTTGGAATGTTTTTCTTTCCCTCTGGGTACATTGTTTTATTCCTCTGAGGAGAGAAGACCTAAAAAAGGAAAAAATAAATAAAATTCTATAAGGGTCTGAATATCAGCTTCCAATTTGGTCAACTTTTGACCATGGGGCTCCTTAAAAAAATCCTCTCAAGGGGCACCTGGGTGGCTTAGTGGGTTAAGCCTCTGACTTGGGCTCAGGTCATGGTCTCAGGGTCCTGGGATCCAGTCTCAGGTCAGACTCTCTGCTCGGCAGGGAGCCTGCTTCTCTCTCTCTGCCTGCTCTCTGCCTACTTGTGATCTCTCTCCCTCTGTCAAATAAGTAAATAAAATCGTGAAAAAAAACCCTCTCAAATATCTTGTTAGGTTTCAGCGAGGACAAATAGTAAATATTCCTGGCAGCTTTGAATGACCTCTTGGATGCAGGAGACATCCCCTCAAAAGGGAGCAAAAGAGAATACCCTGCAAAGATCCAGAGCTACTCCCAAAAAGAGCCAAAAGAAAGTCTTAGACAATTCCCCTGAGAGCTAGCAGCAGTCAGCAGGACCTGATAAAGCTACTTTGTATATCATGATCCACAAAATAGAGGCCACCCCAGTGGCCCAGCCCTACATCACAAATCTAAACCTAAGTCAACCTGCATTTACAGGAAACACCTGTCAAGGAGTCCTAACACTCATCACAACCCTCTAACTCAGGTTTAGCTGATTGACCTTAACTTAGGGAATACGGCCTGCTTAGTCTTAAATGGAAATCCCTGACCTCCTAGGCAATCACGCCCTTTTTCCTGTTGCCTTTTCTAAGGTTCTGTAAAACTCACTGGCGCAAAGTCTCTCAGCAACAGTTTTCCGCTGCCTGTGAAGTGCCACACTCCCCCAATCCCTTGAATAAAGGGAAACTCATTAGTAAGTTGTGTTCGTTTTGTCATTTGACAGACCCTAGCCACAAATGGGGTGCAGCTCACGTTTCTGTCCAGACACATTTTGGACATGAACCTGACAGTTGAGCTGCCTGCATACAAGAGAATCAACAACCTACATGCTCCTGACAGAAAGCCAAGCCACAATTTCAGGATGCAAAACAAGAAGGCATAGCTGTCTCTGGGAGAGAAAACGGCAGAAAACCAATAAGGAACTATGTGACATTTTACCTTCCTTTCTCTACTGGGCACAACTGAGATCCAAGAAGGCTGACTCTGGTAAGAATTGCTATCCTTCACAGGATTCTGCCAGTTTTCCCCGGATCGAATCCGTAGGCTCCAGAGAGAGTGAGGTTTAAGGTAGAGTGTATAGCTCCAATACCTTCAGGAATTTGGCAGAGTTTTCCATTAATTTTAATTTCAGTTTCCCCTCAGCTGTTTAAGGGAATAGTTCATGAGAGTTTAACCAGAGAATCCCTCAGTGTCTCATCAGCCCTAGGGGGAGGCCATTTTGGGAGACTCCTTTGAGATATGGGGCATTCAAGTCACTATGAAAAGATTTGTATAAAAATTTTGAGGACAGTCTTTTTTCCAGGATTACAAATGAGACTCCAATTTCTGGACCAGTGTTTTGATGATAGACCAGTGCAAAGTGGGAGGCTCAGGTGTGGGTTTAGGTTTCTGGTCCTGGAGCTGTTGCCATTTTAAGGCTACTAACTTGGTTGACTTATTTTATGGTTTTGTAGTCTCTGCAGAATGGAAAGGCAATTCAAGTGGAGTTTTAATAAACTGTAAATATTCAAGTAAAGGAAGATAGAGAGGAGCGGTAGGGGTCACATCAATCTTATAATCTTTTGCTTTGGGTAACTTTTGTGGCTTTAACTTTTCATTAGCCTTTTGCAATGAATCTTTTAATGAAGCTCTCTTAGAATCCTGAACCCTTTTGCAGGCTTCTGCACAGCAGTTAAAATAGGTATCCCATTCTCTTTGTTTGATTTGGGAACACTTGCTTTGAAGTGTACTTCTCTAATAAATATTTTTGGCTAATTTCAATATTTCCCATAATGGCCATGGTAATTCTAGATTGTCTTAGTAAGACTTTACCATTTTTGTAGGTATCTACAGCTTTCAGGAAAATATTTCTTAGACATATAAAGAGGTATGCTGGAAGGAGGAATGCTCAATTCTTTGAAACTTGAAGATTGCGTTTTTTGGTTAGGCCTTGGATCTCTAATTAATTGAGACTTGGGTCTCAAATTAATGCCTAAAAGGAATATGTCATTGAGTTGGGGATTTTTGTGCTGTTTTACGATGTGCCTTGTTGCATGGAAGTTTTCTTGAGGTTGATAGGTGACAGTATCAATTTCACCCATTCTGTGATCAACTCATCCTAACATAAGAGTCCAGGGTTAGGTGGCTCGTGCTCTAACTCCTTTTAATGCTTGATTTGTGCCCACCAATTTTATGGCTTTGGCTTCCACTAGCAACAGATCTATTGTTCCTGTCATGAGATGTTTTCTTTATCATCTGGGTGGCCTGATGGCTTATAAAGGTTGATTCTACTTAGATTTTGTTGTGACATTGGTCATATATTCTGAATTTCTTGTCTTAATTTATTTCTGAAAGCCCTCCAGTGGTTTATGCTATGGACTTACGTCGAGGGTTTGTAAGTGCCCCCTGATGGCTACCACACATTGCAGACATTGGAATTCCTTCCTCTTCAGTCTCCTACTGGCTACCACTCACTGTGGACTTTTCCTATAGTTATTCTAGAGCCTTTCCAGGATCCCAGAACTTTTCTGAGAACTTTAAAAAACCCTGAACTGGAACTAATTTTTTGCTTTTTGGTTTTATTTTTAATAAAAAAGGTAGAGTTAATATTTTATTGTCACTTATAATCTGATGGCAGTCGGATATATAGTCTTCAAGCTTGATCCTTCTGTTTTGTAAGTAAAGAAAAAAAATATATATATAGTTTGAAACAGCCCATAGCTGGTTATGTTTTAGAAAACATGATGAGAATAATTCTTTAATAGTGGCTTCAAGTTTTTCCTTATTGGCTCTAGAAAATTCACCACCTTTTGTTCCTTTTTTAAAAACTGGAAAGTTTGGTATTTGACTTCAATTGCTCTGAAAGCAATATTTGAAGCCAAAAATATGTATTTATGTATAATATAACAATATTATATAAATATATGAATTTTTAAAAATAAGGGTTGTTTGGAACAGATTGCTGAACACAATGGAGTGGAGCTTAAATCTGAGTGACTGACCCACAGTTTCTGGTCCTGATGAAAGGAACAGGAAGCTCAAAGGATTTAGTGCGCATCTCATCATGTCTCAGGTAGTTAGCAGTCAGCTTCTGATCCTCCTGCTCATCACCAAAGACTGTTGAAAAAATTGTAAAAAAAGACACTTAGGTGTTACAAGCAAACTTTATTTAATGCTTCATGAAGTGGACAGTCTTCATTCACAGAACTGCTGGGAATGTAACAATCTTTACTGAAGAATGTAAATGGGTAAATATAGAAAAATGATATAATTAACAAATCACCAATTTACAGACACTAATGTAAAAAATTGATTAAGGCAACTATCCATAAACAGACACTGAGCCATTGTGTCACAAGTTACTGGGAAACAGACATTCATATAGTTGGAAAGCGTCATGTGACATGAACCAATAGCATTCCCATTAACCATAAAACTGACCTTATGTCTTCCAATATAATGCCAAAGAATGTATACATTCCTTGTAATATGGTTTAAATTGTTTGTAAATGATTTAATCTAAGTATGAACGTGAGATCATAAAAAGACAAAGTAGATTATAGAGCATTTTATACAAGTGGCCTGGACTCTTTACATGTATCAATGTTATGAAAGACAAGAGAGTCAAGAGAAAAAGACAAAAGATACATGCCAGCAGGGGCGCCTGGGTGGCTCAGTGGATTAGGCCACTGCCTTCAGCTCAGGTCATGATCTCAGGGTCCTGGGATCGAGCCCCGCATCGGGCTCTCTGCTCTGCAGGGAGACTGCTTCCTCCTCTCTCTCTGCCTGCCTCTCTGCCTACTTGTGATCTCTCTCTCTGTTAAATAAATAAATAAAATCTTTAAAAAAAAAAAAAGATACATGCCACCAAATACAATGTATAATTCTTAGTGAAATCTTGTATTAAAGCAAGACTGGCAGCTAATTTTACAGACTATTAGATAATTTAAATATGGATTACATTTTTTATACTATTACTGAATCCAAATTAAATTCCTTGGTGTGAAAATGGGATTGTGGTTATGTAGGAAGCTGTCCTTGATCTTAAAGGCGACTAGATGAAATATTTAGGAGTGAGTACCATCATGTCAGTGATTTACTTTTGAATATTTAGCAAAGGAGAAAGAGAAAGCAAATTCACCAAATGTTAATAGTTGGTAAATCCTAATAAGGGGAGTGTCATTAAAATGACTTTTACTATTATTTTTCTGTAGGTTTGATATTTTTCAAGGTATAAAAAAATAGGGCAAACAATCTAAAACAATACAGAATTTTATATGCTTCAAAAAGTTTTATATGCTTCATGAAACCTATACATTTTGTTACCAAATCTTAGCTTTTATGATTTTAATATAAGCAAAGACCTTATTGGAGTTAAAAAAGTTTTAGAAGACATTTAAGAATCTATTTTCATGACAATCATAAAGCAAATTGATTTTCACAAACCCAGAATAACCCCCTCCCCTCACAATAGCCTTTACAAATTACCTTCCCTGTTTCATCTGAATATGAAAAAGGTTATGCCTTCATGCATAATTCCTTTTAGTCTTTAAGCTCAATTTAGGAATATACCACTTTTTTTTAATGATATGAAACCAATTCATTCAATAATGACTTAATGTTTTCATAGTAGTTTTGGTAATATATAACTGAAAATAGATTTTAGCTGAGAGGGGAGGGAGACAATTCCCTATCTACACTCAGAATAATGTATTTCTTGGAATAACAGAAAATAAGAAATGACAAAGAAGAAATAGCTATAAACTTCGAAAAATGACACCTTTGAAAATGGCATAACAGTGTTAAAAGTACAAGGAAAATTGTAATGTTCAGATGTACAATGAAAAGTCATTACTTATACCTTTTTGAAGACAGGAAGAGGAGCAGAAAGTTTGTTATTTTGAAAGAGAAAAATTGTTTGGCGCTATCCTTTCCCTTACAAATTGAGAGCAAATAACACTCCTTTTACTTACAATTGAGAGATTACTCTGTGAAAATCCATGATATGATTCTGAAAAAGTTTTACATATTCACTTATTTGGACCATTAAAATGTTGAAAATGTCCTCCTTTCTTACAAAAGATGCATATACTTGAAGCCACAACTTTTTTTTCCTTCTCTTCAGAATGGCATTATTCTTAAACATCTTATTTCTTTCAAAAAGGTAAGTAATGCACACAATTTTTAGAAAGTACTCACATCACAGAACAGCAATCAAAGTCAACAATTATGTACTGATTGGCACAAAAGTTTGAGTGTTAAACTGATTCTCTCGTTGGAATCTTTTGATCACAGCAGCACTTTGCTATATCAGGCTTTCAAATTAAATGGTCATAAGTACTATCCTTACTATCTCACAAAATTCATGTTAATCTATTGAAACTAAATATATGCTCATTTGGCACCTGCTGAAGTAGTGCTTTTAAAACTGTGGGTCACAGTCTGATGGCATCAACTTAATATCTTGAGACCAACATTTATAAATTATAAAGCAGGATAAGATAAGAAGGATAGAACAGACCATAATACTTCTACATGCATCATAAGTAGTAGGCATAAATATCATCAGTAAATGACTGTATGTATTTATGTGTATAGTGTTGCAATATAAAATGTGTTACTCTTCGTTTCAATTTAGAAAGTTGAGAGCAGTAACTTGAATTTTTATAGGGTAAAATAGAGACTACTACTTCCAGGGACTGTAAAATATAATAGTGACTTTTAATGAAAAAAAAAAAAAAATTCCAAGCACAGCAAGATTTAAGTTATAAGTCTTAATAAAATAAAAATTGTGTTTTAATAGAAATTTTATTAATATATTCTCATATTATGTGAAAAATACACACTTATCACAAAACTGGAAGAATTAGAAAATCTGATTAGGAGTCAAATTGAGCACTCCTATTCATATGGTGTTTGTATTTTACTGTGGGCTCTGTGTGTTATATAAATATTTTTCTATTAGGTAGTTAATATTTCTCTTATTGATTTGTAAAAATTTAGATACTTATCTATCCTATATTTTGCAAATATTTTCCCAATTTGTCTACAGTGTTTGAGTTTGTTTAGTCAGATAGTTTCAAAGTATATGTAGTGAAATTTATTATTTCAGTTGCTTCTGGATTTTTCTCTTTAGGGCCTTTTCTGTGTTCAAATTGTGTATTTTACTTTCCAATATCACCTATTAATACTTATAATTACTATTCAATACCTATGTTCTGTCTTTCTTAACCTGTCAGTATCATACTAGTATAAACCCTATTAAATCATGGTAGATTTATAGGATATTTTAAAAACACATAAGGCTAACCTTTTAATATACTACTATTTTAAATATATCTCTGGTTAGTTCTGGTTATTTTTGTATTTTCAAATAACTAAAAAACAATGTTTTGGGGAGTTTAGCTTAAAAAGTAGATAAAATTAAAGCTGTACAGTTTGATGAATGATTAGTCTAAAGGGATTCCAGTAATAGCTCAGTAAAGCTTAAATAAAAATAATCAAACCAAGATCAAGGTATAAGGCATAACTTATCATTATCAGTCCACATGGGAAACAAATATTCTAATATCTATAACAGTTTAATTTTGACTGCACATGAACATTATAAAAATGGAATAATACAGTGTGAATTGGTCTTCTTCTGCTTAACCGGATGTCTGTGCAATCTATATAAGCTGTTGTATCTTGCATGATTTTGCTTATTTTCATTGCTTTATGGTATTGCATTAAGTGACTACACCAAGTGTGGAATAGCCAATGAATGGTTTCAGTGTATGAATTTCATGTATAATATTGTTATGGACATTTTTACATATTTTATATTTTTTATTCATAGTTTCTCCTTGTGTTAATTCTGTTAATTTGTGTTTTTCAAGAATGTGTCCTTTTTCATTTAAGTATTCAAATATATTGGCATTTAGGTAGCATTTTAATTTGCAACCCCCCGTGTTCATTGCTTGGACCTTTTCTAGTCTTCCTCTTCACCCCTCCTGTGGTTGTAACCCCCAAGTTCCTTCTTTAGCCTGGGAATCTTCTTCTTTGCATTCCAACCTCAGCTATCCATCTGCCTCTTCTAAATCCCTACTTGGACATACAAGAATCTCAGTCTTAACAGCTCTGAATTTAACCTCTACTATCACCCCCTCCTTTTTTTTTTTTTTTAACTTTCTGAGACTTTTTCTTCGCACATAGCAACTTCTTTGCAGTTGTTTGGACTAAAACCTTGAGCTCATTTTTTTCCCCCCTCTCATACCTCTTAGCAATCTCTTGGCAATTTATAATGGCTATTTTCAGAAAGTAACCACTACATCTTCCTCTCTTGCAGCCACTCTGGCCCAAGTCAAAGTCCATTTTGGCTGTTATTATTGCGATAGCCCCTTGGCTGTTCTTCATCCTCCTCCTCTTTCTTGCATTCTTTTTCTTCTTCAACTTCTCCTGTTCTCTCTCTCCTCTTCCCTTCTTCCTCTCCTTTCTCCTCCCTTTTTATTCCTCCACCTCTTTGCATTTAAGCAGCTAGATTAATCAACAAAATGCAGATCATGTATTCCAGCCTTCTACCTAAAACCCTTCAAAAACTTCTTATCTTAATCATCTTAAAAGCAAAAAGCCTTAAAGTAGTCCACATTACAATGATTTCTGAACTTCATTTACTACACTGCCCTCATCTCTTCTAGTGGTTCTTTCTTACTCTTCCTCAAAAGATAGGACATGTGCCTGCCTCAAAATCTTTTCACTTGATTTTCCTTTGCTCCAAATACTTTTTTTATTCACATAAATAAAATAGTTCTTGATGAATTTCCCTATTGGATTTAAATCATAATCTCACAGCAAGCACTCCATATTTCCTTCTGATTTATTTTTCTCATTATCTCATCATAATATTTCTCATATTCTATTTTTCTCATTATCAATATGATCCTATGAATTCTATCAATATGATAGGAAATATATTTTCTCATTATATTATGTATTTCTCAGTATATAAAATATTCTATATATTTTTCCTCATGTAGTTATATATACTACATGTATTATATATATATATAATGTTTTAACATGCTATATACTATGCAGTATATTATATATTATGTGTGTATGTATCTATTCATTTATTTTTTACTTACTTGCTTATTTATGTTTTTGTTTAGCTGCATCACAAGAATTAAGTGTCTTAATAAGAAGGATTTTAGTTGAATTTTCAGGACCTAGGATGGCATGTAATTAATACACAGTAGACAATAAATATGTGGTAAGTGAACATTTTGGATTATGGATAAAGTACTTCTTTTAGAATGGTCTGTGGTATAGGGCATTTATACCAAATTCTCCATACTTTGAAATCTAGAAATATCCTTGTTTTACCCTAATGAAAGAGCATTTCTGTGTAGACCAAAAATACTTAAAAATTAAAACAAATTAAAAAATTGGGATTTGCTCTCAGTACTTTGAAGATTTTATTCTACTCTCTTCTAGATTCCTTTTTAGTCTTAGAAGCTTTTTGTGAATCTCATTTTTGTTTATTTTAAGGGATCTGTCTTTTCAGATACTTTTAAGATCATCTGATTTTATTGGAAATTTTATAACTCCACGTCAATATGTTCAAGTACCAATTTTATTTTTTAATACACTGTCCTTCCCAATTTCTACTTATCCATGTCTTTATTACCTAAAAAATGCACAGCTATGATCATTTTTAAGTTTTTTTTCTGCTCATTCTATAATTTCTGTTCCTTCTAGGTGTTTTGATTAAATATACAATAGAAATTTTAGTTCAATACTTAATATGTATTAAAATGACCTTAATATTTTACACTTCCATGTCTCTATATATTGCATTCTATGGTAGCATACAGTTTATAAATTTTCTGATTTTTTTCAAAAACTTTACTTTTATTATTGAAAGTTTATTGATTATTTAAAAAAATACACCTGACCATGTTAAATTTTCTTTTGATTTCTCATTTTTTCTGATTCC
Source organism: Meles meles (assembly GCF_922984935.1). Classification (NCBI taxonomy): domain Eukaryota; kingdom Metazoa; phylum Chordata; class Mammalia; order Carnivora; family Mustelidae; genus Meles; species Meles meles. The sequence continues at coordinate 100,836,864 of NC_060071.1, forward strand.
AAATTTTATTTCATTGAAAATTCAATACGTAATATTTTATATTGTTTTTGATACTTTTTTATATGTGGAATTCTTGTGAGTATATGATTGCATCCGATTTCCATCTTCTGAGTTTCATTTGTGGTTATTTGTTTCACTACAATTTTGAGGATCTTTGCTTATGATCCCATATTTAGTTAATCTTGATGTTGGAGAAAATGGTGGGAAATAAATCCAATGACATCAGGATCTTCTATCTAGTAAAATTTCTAGGGGTCTAGCAGTGTGGATCATGTTGAAATATTTCTGTTAGTTGAAGGATAAAGTGTTGTATCTGGCTACTTCTAAAGCAAAATAATGCACAATGTCTGGGGGATCTCTTTGGATATTGGGAGGAACAAGTTCATCATTCAGGTGTCTTATTCTGGCCTATTTACTGAGCAACCTGAAGAGTTGCTAGATTTGAGTGGGGGCCCAGAACATAAGAAGGCTCTGTAACAGGTCCACCCTGCCTTACAAGTTGCTCTGCCACTTGGGCCCTGTAATCCAATAGATTCAATGGTGCTTGAAGTGTCAGTGGCAGAAAGGGAGGCTATTATAGCTTTTGGCAGGCCCTCATAAGTTAATTGCACCAAAGTCCCTTAGGATTTTAGAGTGAAGTCCTACTTAACCTCTGGATAACTTTTCTCCTTTTGAGAAACAGTTCTTGACCTGCTACCGGCTCTTAGGAGGGACAGCATGCTTAAACTTAGGCCACCACATTACCATGTGATCTCAGCTGCCCATCATGTACGGGGTCTTATTTCATCTACACAAAGCTGGGCATTCACAACAGTGCTCCATCATCAAACAGAAGTTGTATATAACATAATGTGGCCTGAGTAGGTCTTGAAGGCACAAGTAAGGTACATGAAGAAGTGGTTGGTTCTGCATGTGCACAACCTAGTCAACTTCCTGAATAGTCTTCCTCTGCACACCAGAATGCACATAGAAATTCTGTGTGAAAAAAGTAGAAAAATTATGAAAAACAAAACAAAATAAAACAAAAATAACAAGAAAAAAGGACAACAGAAAAAACTTGAGAGCCCAGGATTTTGATGCTACAAACACAAATTATGAAATTTTGTGTATGATCAGAGACTTTAAAGGGATTGTAGACCATTGACCATAGCAGATCCTATTGGTGAACATATGATGTGATTTTGTGTAAAAAAATGACCTTTCAGCAGAGAAGAAACATGGATAATCATAATCCCTAATAAAATTATTAATGGCCCATTTTTAGTTTTGTCTCAAGAAGGTACCTAAAAAGCCAAACATTAGGTTTTGATTCTGCCTTTGATGACACAGCTCCTAATGAAATAGCTTACGAAATTATGGTTAGACCACTAGTGGAAACTATATTTGAAAGGAGAACGGTCACGTACTTTGCTGAAAGTGGAAAAACTCAAACAGTGGGACAACTCAAGAAAGAACCAGGATTGTTCAAAGGAAAAAAAAAAATTGTTCATGCATTAGCAGCTGGAGATTTTTTTTTTAATGACAAAGAAGCCAAGCTATAAGAAATTTGAACTTCAAGTATATGCAACTTTTATTTATTTATTTTTGTGGGGGTGGAATTTACAGTGGAAATGTGTTTCACTAGCTGAACAGGACAGCAAAATTGAGAGTGCTTGAAGATGGAAAACAGCGTTCAAGTGGTGGGATTACAGAAATAGGAGGTCAAATGTGTTAATGTACAGAATCTTATTGATACTGGCAACACTTGTAGAACATGTGGTCGAACATCTGCCAATGCATGTTCATCTTGGAGCCAATCAGTGTTTCAGATTATTCCTAGAAAGAAGGGAAAACTATATATTAAATTGTCTCTTATCAGTTTTCCTGGAAATGAAAGAGAAACTGTTACTTCCAGTGCTGACAGGCAAACAAGGTTTGAAGGTGCTGAAATTAGTAAAAAGCCTTTTAGTTCTGAAGGAGTGCATTAGAATCTTAGGTAGAAACAAACCTCCTACTCCTTCCAAGTAAACTTACTTAGGTCTTAAGAGGTTCATTCATGGGTGAAGACTCTGATGCCTCCATGATAGCTACAAACTCTCCAGGGATGCCATCCTATGGAAATACTCCTGACACATTAAAATATGCAAATAGTGTGAAAGAATTTGTGGATCCAGCTGCTGCTGGGATGTTCATCAAATAATGCACCATCCACCAAATCAGGCTGAGGAGTTAGACGCAGAGTAGGGTATAGGCACTCTCTTCAGAGGGATGATGTGAAAATTCCTTGTGAACAAAGTGAAGAGGGTTCTCCACAATTGCTTATTTACCATGAAGCTATCTCACAAATGATAGAATTGGAAGAACAAAGTGCAGAAGATCACAGAAGGACAGTGTTCTAGGAGTCTGTTCTGTGGTTAGAAGATGAAAAGACTCTCCTAGAGATGGCTGAAAAAGTCAATTATAATGTAGATCCATACACTACTCAGCTTGGAACTAGAGCAAAAAAAAAAAAAAAATAGACATTTTAACCCAGGTACCCCATGATGAAGCCTACTGACCCTAAATTTCTGAAGCACAGCCAACATAAATAAAATTTCTTATTTGGCATTGTGAAATTACCTTTATTATATGTATATTTTTACTATATTTGAGACATTTTTGTTTGTGGCTAGTTAATTTTGCATGATGTGCCATATCATTGAATGGGACTAAAGTCTGTGATGGTGAACATAGCTACTGAATTATTCCATTTGATAAGTAAAGAAATCTGGAAGTATGTTTTTTAAGCCATATAATACATGGTTTTAATTTTCTTAGCATTTTCTTTATAAAGAACTAAAATATAAACTAATTAGTGTGTAATAAAAAATTAAATTTTAAAAAAATTTTAGAAAATTTCCTAAAAGTACATGTACCTAAATCATGCTCATTTAACATTGAACTAATTTGATCTGTTCGGTTCACAGGGAAAAAAAATTACCATTACAAAGATGATATAAAAATTTCTTTCTTTTTTTTTTTCCATATTTAAATTTTTTTTCCCATTTTATTTATTTTTTCAGCGTAACAGTATTCATTCTTTTTGCACAACACCCAGTGCTCCATGCAAAATGTGCCCTCCCCATTACCCACCACCTGTTCCCACAACCTCCCACCCCTGACCCTTCAAAACCCTCAGGTTGCCCCAACCTCCCACCCCTGACCCTTCAAAACCCTCAGGTTGTTTTTCAGAGTTCATAGTCTCTTATGGTTCGCCTCCCCTCCCCAATGTCCATAGCCCGCTCCCCCTCTCCCAATCCCACCTCCCCCCAGCAACCCCCAGTTTGTTTTGTGAGATTAAGAGTCATTTATGGTTTGTCTCCCTCCCAATCCCATCTTGTTTCATTTATTCTTCTCCTATCCCCCTAACCCCCCATGTTGCTTCTCCATGTCCTCATATCAGGGAGATCATATGATAGTTGTCTTTCTCCGATTGACTTATTTCACTAAGCATGATACGCTCTAGTTCCATCCACGTCGTCGCAAATGGCAAGATTTCATTTCTTTTGATGGCTGCATAGTATTCCATTGTGTATATATACCACGTCTTCTTTATCCATTCATCTGTTGATGGACATCTAGGTTCTTTCCATAGTCTGGCTATTGTAGACATTGCTGCTATAAACATTCGGGTACACGTGCCCCTTCGGATCACTATGTTTGTATCTTTAGGGTAAATACCCAGTAGTGCAAAAAAGTGCTCCACGTCACTCGGCATCAGGGAAATACAAATCAAAACCACAATGAAATATCACCTCACACCAGTCAGAATGGCTAAAATTAACAAGTCAGGAAATGACAGATGCTGGCGAGGATGTGGAGAAAGGGGAACCCTCTGACACTGTTGGTGGGAATGCAAGCTGGTGCAACCACTCTGGAAAACAGCATGGAGGTTCCTCAAAATGTTGAAAAATTTCTTTTAGGGGATGTAGTCAGATGAAGTTTCTTCTTTTTTTTTTTAAGATTTTATTTATTTATTTGACAGAAAGAGAGAGATCACAAGTAAGCAGAGAGACAGGCAGAGAGAGAGGGGGAAGCAGGCTTCCTGCTGAGCAGAGAGCCCGATGCAGGGCTTGATCCCAGGACCCTGAGATCATGACCTGAGCTGAAGGCAGAAGCTTAATCTGCTGAGCCACCTAGGTGCCCCCAGATAAAGAATCATTGAAAATTAGATAAATTATGATAAAAGCTATCAAATTATCCTATAAATTTATTTTTTACTTCTTCTATAAGGTCTAATATGCAGTGGTAATTTCTTTATAATTCTCTGAATTGCAGTTTTTTAAAAGAATCATTTCTGATTCCCTATTATGTATATGACAAAGAATTGATGGTGGAAGGGATGGGTTGAAGAGTTTGAAATAAAATGATTTTGATCTTTACAGGAAGAGAAGATGCCCCATAATCACATATCAACATGACATTTCTTCAAAATACAAAATTTTATTACTTCAATATTTTATTCACATAAAAATTAAGCCACTTTACTGTTCTAAAAAATAATAGGTATAAATTGTTGATAATTTATGTGAGAATGAAATAAAAGATGTCAGATTTGAGTGAAGATAAAATAATTTTTAATGGTTTAGCTTAAAATTAAACACTAAGAAAATACATTCAGTATATTTTATTATATTACAAAGTATCTTTACAATATTATATCTTTTCATTATGTTAGCTTAACACTTATCCATAATTCTCATTTTATTAAATTTGATCAGTAAGAAAAATGAAAGCAACTAGGAAATAATAGTTGTGAATCAAATATAATTAAAACAAAATAAAAGCTAATTCATGAGGAGATTAGATAAAGGAAACAAATACTAGAGTAATAACAGTGTGTCACATTATTTATCACCAAACCTGAGCCCAGTCCAGCCACTTATCTGTCGCTTAACTGCACATGGAAAACTAAACTGAGCTCTACACAATCAAACTATTATCCTCAGATTCATGAAATCCATACAAGTGGAATATTTTGTCTAAATTTACCAATTTTTCTGTCCTGAAAAAGTTTTGGATATTATGAGTAATATTGATCTGGCAATAATTATAATGCTGCTGTATTTAATAAGCATTTTCATGGCAATCATCTTCGTTAAGGAAAGTATAAATATATAGATTAGATTATACATCAGGAATGATTAAAAATGAGAGAAAACTATTACTGTTCATGCTCTAGTGTTTAGCTCTGAAGATAGAAAATAAGTTGAACATAGCAAAGAACACATGCAATAATTCTCTTCATGGATAACAGGCTCTATGGAAAAATACAGAAATTCTAGCAGGAGAGGAATTTGTTGTAAACTCCACATCATGAAGCCTTTTCTCATTCTGAAATACTATGTTAGTAAAGAGAAAAAATGTGATATATTTAAAAGAACATCTGGATAGTTAACCTGATTGGCAAAATAATTTTTTGTATTTTAATTGTCTTCAAAGAAAATGTTTCTGTGTATTATGCATGTGTGTGTGCACATGCAAATTAGAGAAACCAACTGAAAATAAAAAACAATGATCTGGCTATAAAACAGTCCTTTAGGCTGAGAGAAAATGTGGCTTCAGGGACCAATTTCCTAATTGGGAACTTTTATTAGGCTTCTATCTCATGCTTTTGTTTGTTGAATTTCAGGAGATCTGTCAGTTAAAGAAAATGTCAGTTATTTATTATAAAGTTACTTAGCAACTAAGACTGAGATAGTGAAAGCAATGTATATTAGGGCATCTTATATTTATTTGTGAGAAGGTAGGATTCAATGAGCCTAGAGAGAATAAATCCTTTTTATTTCCACATTCTCCAGGGATGTCTTGCATGTAATTTAAGATCTCCATATCTCCAGGTACTTCTAAAATCTCTTCTTTTAGCTGCTGGTGTAAGGAATAAAATGCCTTATAAACATTTTCCTGTATTCTTCTAAAAGACTACAAAATAGGAAGCACTGGATAGTATTTGTCCTGTTGATTAAAGTATTTCATAATGATAAAGTAATTAAGCACATTAAAGTAATGATTGTAAAAACAGATAAATGTGGTCTTGTGCCCCAAGAGGAAGCCTCTCACTGTATTTATTACTTGTGCTGCAACTATTCAAGTACAATCAACCTGAGTCTTTCAAATTCTTGCTCCAAGAAAGGTTTTTAAAAGTTAACTAGGTAGTGGTTTCTCTGAAATTTGCAATTTAAAGGCATAATGACCATGTTTACACACACAAAAATAAGGGCTTCCTTCAGCCTCAGAGACTATCCCTAGTTGATATAAATATGTTGTTGCATTCTTCAAAATTAACACAAAATAAGCAGTTTTGTAACTTGGGAATGTAACAGGAGCTGAACCAAATCAACTGGGGGTGTAGTGATCTCAGTAACCATGTGGCACCTGCATCAAGGACAAAACATGAAAATCATCATAAAATGATTCTTTCCTTTATACTTGATAGACATGGTCCCAAAGTTGTTAATGTTAGTCCTGTTTTCATCTACCATCTCACCTTTCTAGGCTATTGGTATAACTTGTTTGGTAGTAAATAGATATTTTTCTATCAAGCAAAACAATTTGGACTCATTGCTATTAGTCAACGTAGAAACCTGGAATTCAAACTTATTTGTTTCTGTATTTCTCTAAATTGTACACCTGAAACTAATATTAAACTGTCTGTTGGCTAACTGGAATCGAACTGAAAGCTTTACAAAAATGAGCCGAAGACTCCAATAGGTCTGCAGTTTAAATACGTTGCCTCAGTAAAAATGTGATCATCTTGATGGGCCACTGGAAAGCGAGAGATCATTCCAATAGCTTTCTATCTCTTTCTGTTCTAGGATTTTCTCAGCGGCTGTTGCTGCCCTAAACCAGATCCCTTTGTTCTTTAAGCCCATAAGATTGGGGAGTTTGGATTGGATTAGGAGGCATGCCGTGCAGTGCACCCTGGGAACTGTTGTGTGGATAAATGTTACCATTGCATCACCCACCCTGCCCTCTTCACCCTGGAGATGAGGCTGTTTACACAGGAGTACTCTTTTTCTGGGTAATATTTCTCTCAAAGGCATTCAGCCCAACACTAAGCAAAATGTGAGGTAGGCGAAACATCCTCTCTGACTCCTAATCACCACCTTGGATATCTTTCCTGCTCTTCCTGCAGCTCTTGCTTTTAATTTCAGAGGCCTGTCCCGCTGCTTGGGCTCAGCTGTACTGAGGTAATAATACAATAATAAACTTATTACTCTAGATACTGCATTTTCTCCTCAAGAGTTCTTACATTTTACACAGAACCACACAGGACAATGCTTCCTGAAAAGGAGTAATGTTCTAGTTCAGAGCTGATTAATGCCAACTGAAAGATATTTGGGTCGGCAGGCCACACACACACCCTTAACTGCTGACACATATTCTGATGGCTCCCAATGCTGACCTTGTAAAATCCCATTGCTTCATTTATTTTTTTCTGAATATTGAAGCATAACTTTGGAAATTATGTAACAAGGAGGATTTTTAAGTCTTACACATCAACAGTTAAAAAAAATGACACACCTCAAGTGAGGAGCTATGTATTTTTTATATTCTTGTCAAAAATACACTTTGACAAAAATTTTAAAGAATCATACAATGAAAAAACTACCCATTAGTGTAGCAGAAGTATATGACTAGTTTTATTAGAGTGCCATGTCCTAATTCTTTTTTTTTTTTGCTATCAGAAATCTTAGTCACATAGGAAAAATGAAACCTGAATTAATATACATTTGAAAAAGCCATATTTTGGATGTATAACTTAGATATGCTATTTCCTGATCTTATATCTTTCTCAGACTAGAGGTATTGGTATCCTGGAGGTATTCCCTTATGCTACTGGGAAAATCTGACCAAATTTGCAGTTAACGAGGGTTGATAGCATCCAATTCTCCACTGCTATTATTTTAAACATTCACCCTTTTTATTAGCATGGTGTAATAATGTTCAGTCTTAAAATTTAGGTGTAGGCCCAGTCAAGTTCATAATAAAAATCAGTTTATGGAAATACAGATTCATTCTTTTTTTAAAAAAAATATATATATATTTTATTTACTTTTTCAGCGTAACAGTATTCATTGTTTTTGCACAACACCCAGTGCTCCATGCAAAACGTGCCCTCCCTATTACCCACCACCTGTTCCCCCATCCTCCCACCCCTGACCCTTCAAAACCCTCAGGTTGTTTTTCAGAGTCCATAGTCTCTTATGGTTCGCCTCCCCTTCCAATTTTTTTTTTTTTTATAAACATATAATGTATTTTTATCCCCAGGGGTATAGGTCTGTGAATCACCAGGTTTACACACTTCACAGCACTCATGATAGCACATACCCTCCTCAATGTCCATAACCCCCTCCCCCTCCTAATCCCACCTCCCCCCAGCAACCCCCAGTTTGTTTTATGAGATTAAGAGTCATTTATGGTTTGTCTCCCTCACAATCCCATCTTGTTTCATTTATTCTTCTCCTATCCCCCTAACCCCCCATGTTGCTTCTCCATGTCCTCATATCAGGGAGATCATATGATAGTTGTCTTTCTCCAATTGACTTATTTCACTAAGCATGATACCCTCTAGTTCCATCCACGTCATCGCAAATGGCAAGATTTCATTTCTTTTGATGGCTGCATAGTATTCCATTGTGTATATATACCACTTCTTCTTTATCCATTCATCTGTTGATGGACATCTAGGTTCTTTCCATAGTTTGGCTATTGTAGACATTGCTGCTATAAACATTCGGGTACACGTGCCCCTTCGGATCACTACGTTTGTATCTTTAGGGTAAATACCCAGTAGTGCAATTGCTGGGTCATAGGGTAGTTCTATTTTCAACATTTTGAGGAACCTCCATGCTGTTTTCCAGAGTGGCTGCACCAGCTTGCATTGTCACCAACAGTGTAGGAGGGTTCCCCTTTCTCCGCATCCTCGCCAGCATCCGTCATTTCCTGACTTGTTAATTTTAGCCATTCTGACTGGTGTGAGGTGATATCTCATTGTGGTTTTGATTTGTATTTCTCTGATGCCAAGTGATATTGAGCACTTTTTCATGTGTCTGTTGGCCATCTGGATGTCTTCTTTGCAGAAATGTCTGTTCATGTCCTCTGCCCATTTCTTGATTGGATTGTTTGTTCTTTGGGTGTTGAGTTTGCTAAGTTCCTTATAGATTTTGGATACTAGCCCTTTATCTGATATGTCGTTTGCAAATATCTTCTCCCATTCTGTCAGTTGTCTTTTGGTTTTGTTAACTGTTTCCTTTGCTGTGCAAAAGCTTTTGATCTTGATGAAATCCCAATAGTTCATTTTTGCCCTTTCTTCCCTTGCCTTTGCCATTGTTCCTAGGAAGATGTTGCTGCAGCTGAGGTCGAAGAGGTTGCTGCCTGCGTTCTCCTCAAGGATTTTGATGGATTCCTTTCTCACATTGAGGTCCTTCATCCATTTTGAGTCTATTTTCGTGTGTGGTGTAAGGGAGTGGTCCAATTTCATTTTTCTGGATGTGGCTGTCCAATTTTCCCAGCACCATTTATTGAAGAGGCTGTCTTTTTTCCACTGGACATTCTTTCCTGCTTTGTCGAAGATTAGTTGACCATAGAGTTGAGGGTCTATTTCTGGGCTCCCTATTCTGTTCCACTGATCTATATGTCTGTTTTTGTGCCAGTACCATGCTGTCTTGATGATGACAGCTTTGTAATAGAGCTTGAAGTCCGGAAATGTGATGCCACCAACTTTGGCTTTCTTTTTCAATATTCCTTTGGCTATTCGAGGTCTTTTCTGGTTCCATATAAATTTTAGGATTATTTGTTCCATTTCTCTGAAAAAAAGGATGGTATTTTGATAGTGATTGCATTAAATGTGTAGATTGCTTTAGGTAGCATAGGCATTTTCACAATATTTATTCTTCCAATCCAGGAGCATGGAACATTTTTCCATTTCTTTGTGTCTTCCTCAATTTCTTTCTTGAGTACTTTATAATTTTCCACGTATAGATTCTTAGCCTCTTTGGTTAGGTTTATTCCTAGGTATCTTATAATTTTGGGTGCAATTGTAAATGGGATTGACACCTTAATTTCTCTTTCTTCTGTCTTGGTGTTGGTGTACAGAAATGCAACTGATTTCTGTGCATTGATTTTATATCCTGACACTTTACTGAATTCCTGCACAAGTTCTAGAAGTTTTGGAGTGGAGTCTTTTGGGTTTTCCACATATAGTATCATATCATCTGCAAAGAGTGATAGTTTGACTTCTTCTTTGCCAATTTGGATGCCTTTAATTTCTTTTTGTTGTCTGATTGCTGAGGCTAGGACTTCTAGTACTATGTTGAATAGCAGTGGTGATAATGGACATCCCTGCCGTGTTCCTGACCTTAGCGGAAAATCTTTCAGTTTTTCTCCATTGAGAATGATATTTGCGGTGGGTTTTTCATAGATGGCTTTGATAATATTGAGGTATGTGCCCTCTATCCCTACACTTTGAAGAGTTTTGATCAGGAAGGGATGCTGTACTTTGTCAAATGCTTTTTCAGCATCTATTGAGAGTATCATATGGTTCTTGTTCTTTCTTTTATTAATGTGTTCTATCACATTGATTGATTTGCGGATGTTGAACCAACCCTGCAGCCCTGGAATAAATCCCACTTGATCCTGGTGAATAATCCTTTTAATGTACTGTTGAATCCTTTTGGCTAGTATTTTGGCGAGAATTTTTGCATCTGTGTTCATCAAGGATATTGGTCTGTAGTTCTCTTTTTTGGTGGGATCCTTGTCTGGTTTTGGGATCAAGGTGATGCTGGCCTCATAAAATGAGTTTGGAAGTTTTCCTTCCATTTCTATTTTTTGGAACAGTTTCAGGAGAATAGGAATGAGTTCTTCTTTAAATGTTTGGTAGAATTCCCCTGGGAAGCCGTCTGGCCCTGGGCTTTTGTTTGTTTGGAGATTTTTGATGACTGTTTCAATCTCCTTACTGGTTATGGGCCTGTTCAGGTTTTCTATTTCTTCCTGGTTCAGTTGTGGTAGTTTATATGTCTCTAGGAATGCATCCATTTCTTCCAGATTGTCAAATTTGTTGGCGTAGAGTTGCTCATAGTATGTTCTTATAATTGTCTGTATTTCTTTGGTGTTAGTTGTGATCTCTCCTCTTTCATTCATGATTTTATTTATTTGGGTCCTTTCTCTTTTCTTTTTGATGAGTCTGGCCAGGGGTTTATCAATCTTCTTGATTCTTTCAAAGAACCAGCTCCTAGTTTCATTGATTTTTTTCTATTGTTTTGTTTTGTTTTTTTTTTTTTTGGTTTCTATTTCATTGATTTCTGCTCTGATCTTTATGATTTCTCTTCTCCTGCTGGGTTTAGGGTTTCTTTCTTGTTCTTTCTCCAGCTCCTTTATGTGTAGGGTTAGGTTGTGTACTTGAGACCTTTCTTGTTTCTTGAGAAAGCCTTGTACCGCTATATATTTTCCTCTCAGGACTGCCTTTGCTGTGTCCCACAGATTTTGAACTGTTGTGTTTTCATTATCATTTGTTTCCATGAATTTTTTCAATTCTTCTTTAATTTCCTGGTTGACCCATTCATTCTTTAGAAGGATGCTGTTTCGTCTCCATGTATTTGGGTTCTTTCCAGCTTTCCTCTTGTGATTGAGTTCTAGCTTCAGAGCATTGTGGTCTGAAAATATTCAGGGAATGATCCTAATCTTTTGATACTGGTTGAGACCTGATTTGTGACCCAGGATGTGATCTATTCTGGAGAAGGTTCCATGTGCACTAGAGAAGAATGTGTATTCTGTTGCTTTGGGATGAAATGTTCTGAATATATCTGTGATGTCCACCTGGTCCAGTGTGTCATTTAAGGCCTTTATTTCCTTGTTGATCTTTTGCTTGGATGATCTGTCCATTTCAGTGAGGGGAGTGTTCAAGTCCCCTACTATTATTGTATTATTATTGATGTGTTTCTTTGATTTTGTTATTAATTGGTTGATATAGTTGGCTGCTCCCACGTTAGGGGCATAGATATTTAAAATTGTTAGATCTTCTTGTTGGACAGACCCTTTGAGTAGGATATAGTGTCCTTCCTCATCTCTTATTATAGTCTTTGGCTTAAAATCTAATTGATCTGATATAAGGATTGCCACCCCAGCTTTCTTCTGATGCCCATTAGCATGGTATATTGTTTTCCACCCCCTCACTTTAAATCTGGAGGTGTCCTCGCGTCTAAAATGAGTTTCTTGTAGGCAACATACTGATAGGTTTTGTTTTTTTATCCATTCTGATACCCTGTGTCTTTTGATTGGGGCATTTATCCCATTAACATTCAGGGTAACTATTGAGAGATATGAATTTAGTGCCATTATTAGCCTGTAAGGTGACTGTTACTGTATATTGTCTCTGTACCTTTCTGATCTACTACTTTTAGGCTCTCTCTTTGCTTAGAGGACCCCTTTCAATATTTCCTGTAGAGCTGGTTTGGTGTTTGCAAATTCTTTCAGTTTTTGTTTGTCCTGGAAGCTTTTGATCTCTCCTTCTATTTTCAATGATAGCCTAGCTGGATAGCGTATTCTTGGCTGCATGTTTTTCTTGTTTAGTGCTCTGAATATATCATGCCAGCTCTTTCTGGCCTGCCAGGTCTCTGTGGATAAGTCTGCTGCCAATCTAATATTTTTACCATTGTATGTTACAGACTTCTTTTCTCGGGCTGCTTTCAGGATTTTCTCTTTGTCACTAAGACTTGTAAATTTTACTATTAGGTGACGGGGTGTGGACCTATTCTTGTTGACTTTGAGGGGGGTTCTCTGCATCTCCTAGATTTTGATGCTTGTTCCCTTTGCCATATTAGGGAAATTCTCTCCAATAATTCTCTCCAATAGACCTTCTGCTCCCCTCTCTGTTTCTTCTTCTTCTGGAATCCCAATTATTCTAATGTTGTTTCGTCTTATGGTGTCACTTATCTCTCAAATTCTCCCCTCGTGGTCCAGTAGCTGTTTGTCCCTCTTTTGTTCAGCTTCTTTATTCTCTGTCATTTGCTCTTCTATATCACTAATTCTTTCTTCTGCCTCATTTATCCTAGCAGTGAGAGCCTCCATTTTTGATTGCACCTCATTAATAGCTTTTTTGATTTCAACTTGGTTAGATTTTAGTTCTTTAATTTCTCCAGAAAGGGCTTTAATATCTCCAGAGAGGGTTTCTCTAATCTTCCATGCCTTTTTCGAGCCTGGCTAGAATGTTCAGAATCGTCATTCTGAACTCTTGATCTGACATATTACCAATGTCTTTGTTGATTTGGTCCCTAGCCTTCGGTACTGTCTCTTGTTCTTTTGTTCGTGGTGATTTTTTCCGCCTTCTCATTTTGTCCAGATAAGAGGATATGAAGGATCAAATAAAATACTAAAAGGGTGGCAAAGACCCCAGAAAAATGCACTGTAACCAAATCAGAAGAGACCCCAAATTGGGGGGGGGGGGAGAAAGGGGATAAAAAGAGTTTCAGAAAAAAAAAAGAAAAAAATTTAAAAAATAAAACAAATAAAGAAAAATATAAAAAAGAAAGAAAAAATATATATATTTAGTATTTAGATAAACTAGTCAAAAACGTTAAAAAAGAAAAGGGTAAAAGTTTTAAAAAAATTAGCAGAAGAAGAAAAAAGAAAAAAAGAAAAAAAATTGAAAAAAGAAAAAAAAATTGAATTAGCCACAAGACTAAAGAATCATGGGGAGAAAGCCATGAGTTCCGTGCTTTGCTTTCTCCTCCTCTGGAATTGCGCTGCTGTCTTAGGAATTGAACCTGCTTTCCTTGATAGATGAACTTCGTCCTGGCTGGATATTTTGTTGATCTTCTGGGGGAGGGGCCTGTTGTAGTGACTCTCAAGTGTCTTTGCCCGAGGCGGGATTGCACCGCCCTTACCGGCGGCCGGACTAAGTAATCGGCTCGGGTTCGCTTTTGGGAGCTTCTGTTCCCTGAACGCTTTCCACAGAGTTCCGGAGGATGGGAAAGAAAATGGTGGCCTCCTACTCTCCGGCCCAGAGGAGTCGAGAGCCTGGGGCCCCACTCCTCAGTGCGCCCCCAGAGGACAGCACCCCATCACTCCCGTATCCCTAGCCTCTAGCCGCACTCTGAGCTCACCCAGCCCACGACCAGTTCAAGGTAACCCCGAGCTGAGAGTTCAGTCCTCGGCTCTGTCTCTGTAGCCGGCTTTTCCGTTCTAATACCTGCGAGCTCTGCGACACTCTGACACCCCTGATCTTTCTGTGACCCTGCGGGACCTGGGGCCACGCTGACCCCACGTGGGCTTTACCCTGGTTTAGCCTCTGGAGCAATGTCCCTCAGTGGAACAGACTTTTAAAAGTCCTGATTTTGTGCTCCGTTCCTCCGCCGCTTGCTGGGAGCTGGCCCCTCCCCCCGCAGTCTATCTTCCCGTCATTTTAGATTCACTTCTCCACCAGTCCTACCTTTCAGAAAGTGGTTGATTTTTCTGTTTCTAGAGTTGCTGTTCTTCTTCTCTTCGATCTCCCATTGGATTTGTAGGTGTTTGAAATGTTTAGATAAGCTATCGAGCTGATCTCCTGCTACCTGATGTAGTCTCAGCCTGCTACTTCTCTGCCATCTTGACTCCTCTCCCCAAAATATTTCTTATTTATTTGAGAGAGCACTCATGAGCATGAGTAGAAGGGGCGGAGGGAGAGAGAGAGAATCTGAAGCAGATTCCAAGCTGAGCATGGATCCCAGCTCACTGAGATCATGACCTGAGATGAAATCAAGTCAGTCGCTTAACTGACTGAGCCACCAGGTGCCCCAGATTCATTCTTATTTTTTTTAATATTTTATTTATTTATTTGACAGAGAGCAAGAGAGAGAGATCACAAGTAGTCAGAGAGGAAGGCAGAGAGAGAGGAGGAAGCAGGCTCCCTGCTGAGCAGAGAGCCTGATGCGGGGCTTGATCCCAGGACCCCCGAGATCATGACCTGAGCCGAAGGCAGAGGCTTAACCAACTGAGCCACCCAGGTGCCCCCAGATTCATTCTTATTAACATTATTTTCTTTTTCTTTTTCTTTTTAGTCTTCTTCATTTCCCTGATGTTAGGATGTTAGTGTACTGATACCTACTGAATTGAACTGGAGATCAGTCAGAAATAATTACCAATGAATTCCCTTTTTTTAGTTTTACTAAACCATTTTCAGATCAAAACATAACCTCAGCATATGTACTGGGCAAAGTGAGTCTATTTTAATGTTTAAATTTTGATATTAAAAAGAGGAAAGTTTGGGGCACCTGGGTGCCTCAGACAGTTAAGCGTCGTACTTTGGCTCAGGTCATGATCCCAGAGTCCTGCGATCGAGCCCGGCGTCAGGCTATCTGCTCAGCAGGAAGCTTGATTCTCCTTCTCCCACTCGCCCTGCTTGTATTCTCTCTCTTCTGTGTGTCTCTGTCAAATAAATAAATAAAATATTTTTTAAAAGGGGGGGAGTTTTACATGAGGCGGTTTTCATTAGCACCAAATTTTGAATGGTGACTTCAGATGAGATTTGTTGTTGTATTTTTTGTTGTTGCCAAGTACAAAGAGAATCTTTATATACATAAGTACTTATAAATAGAAGTGTTTAATTACATTATATATGGGGAATATTCTTCTAATTAATGTCTAAGGAGAGGTATAGCAATACTGGGAAGTCTTGTAACAACAGCTTTGATGAGAGCAGCAAGCTTCATTGTTGCTGTGCCATGCATGGAATTTCTCCTGCCAGCACTGCAGACTGGCACCACACAGTGTAATAACACCCAAAAGACAAATGGGGCTATTGGTACATGAATCCACCTAGTCTGAGCTAAAATATGCTGTTAGTGCTAAATACATGATTTTATAACTTAGCATAAAAATGTAAACTCTCTTACTATTAATTTTTAGAATGATTACATTTATAAAGCATTTTAGATAATTTTGGTTACTTTATATATATTATTATATTTTATTCATTTTTAAATTTTTTAATGGGACTTTTAAAAATGAAAATTTTTAACACCTGGGCAAATATTCTCAGCCAAGGTAAACCACCGTGGCAAATAGTCTTTTAACTTTTTTTAATTAAAAATGTTATTCAAGTATAATTAACATCGTGTTACATAATTTCAGATGTATGATATAATGATTCAGTAATTCTATTCATTACTTAGTGCTCACATCATGATAAGTATAGTCTCAATCTCCTTCCCCTGTTTCACCCATCAACGTACCCACCTCCCCTCTGGCAACCAGTTTTCTAAGAGTCTTGTTTGTCTCTTTTTTCTTTATTCATTTTTTCTTAAATTCTATATATAAGTGAGATTTTTATGGTGTTTGTCTTTCTCTGACTTACTTCACTTAGCATATTAGCCTGTAGATCCATCAGTGTTGTTGCAAGTGGCAAGATCTCATTCTTTTATACAGCTCGATAATATATACAGTATATATTCCAGAGGTGTATATACATACACACACCACCTCTTCTTTATCCATTATTTATGGATGGGCAGTTGGGTTGCTTCCCTATCTTGCCTATTGTAAATAATGCTGCAGTAAACATAGGGGAACATGTATCTTTTTGAATCATTGTTTCCAATTTCTTTGGATAAATATCCAGTAGTGGAATTACTGGATCATATGGTAATTCTATTTATTTTTGAGGAAACTTCATACTCTTTTCCACAGGAGCTGCACTAGTTTGCATTCCCAGCAACAGTTCATGGCGTTTCCTTTTTCTCCACATCTTTGCCACTGCTTATTGTTTCTTGTGTTTTTGATTTTAGCCCTTCTGAGAGGTACATTTTGATTTGCATTTCCCTGATGATTAGTGATGTTAAGTAGGTTTTCATGTGTCTGTTGATCATCTATATGTCTTTGAAAAAAAATCTATTTATGTATTCTGTCCATTTGAATTAGATTATTTATTTTTTTGTCTGTTGCATTGTGTAAGTTCTTTATATATTTTGGATATTAATCCTTTATTGGATTTATCATCTATAAATATCTTCTCCCATTCAGTGGGTTTGCCTTTTTGTTTATGGTTTCCTTCCCTGTATAAAATTCTTTATTTTGATGTTGCCCCAATAATTATTTTTGTTTTTGTTTCCCTTGCCAGAGGAAACATATCTAGAAAAATGTTTCTATAGTTAATGTCATAGAAATTATTGCCTATGTTTTCTACTGGAGTTTTATGGTTCCAGGTCTCACATTTAGATCTTTAATCCATTTTCATTTGAATTTTGTTTGTATGGTATAAGAATTGGCCTAGCGTCATTCCTTTGCATCTAGCTGTCTAGTTTCCTCAACACCATTTGTTGAAGAGACTGTCTTTTTCCCATTGTGTGTTCTTGCCTCCTTTGTTGTACATAATATTGTCAATTCATTTTGGGACTCTTTCCCATTTCTCTATGTGTCTGCTTTTTGTCATCCTGTTTTGATGACCACAGCTTTATATTATATCTTGGTATCTGGGATTATGATACCTCCAGTTTTGTTCTTTTTCAAGATTTCTTTGGTTATTAAGGATCTTCTGTTGTTCCACTCAAATTTTAGAATTATTTATACTAGTTCTTTGAAAAATATTGTTGGTATTTTGATAGGGGGGATTGTATTAAATCTGCCCATTGTCTTGGGTCGTATAGACATTTTAATAAGAAAACTGGGTTAGCAATATTTATATTGGACAAAACAGACTTTAAAATAGAGATAAAGAAGAATACTACAAAATTATAAAGGAAACAACCCAAGAAGCTATAATGATTATAAATATTTATGCATCCAACATGAGAGCACCCAAAACACAAAGCAACTATTAACAGCCATAATGGAAATCAGCAGTAATACAATAACAGTAGGCAACTTTAGGACTCCACTTACATCAATGGGTAGATTATCTAAACAGAAAATCAACAAAGAAGCAGTGGCTTTGAATGGCACACTGGAGCAGTTTGATATATGTTCAGAACATTCCATCCTAAACCAGCAAAAAAACCCCACATTATTTCCAAGTACACATGGAACATTCTCTAGAGTAGATCACATGTTAGGCCACAAAACAAATTTAAATAAACTTAAAAAGACTGAAATCATCATGTATTTTTACTGACCCAAACACCATGAAACAAGAAAGTAATCATAAGAAAAAAATATGGAAAGAACACAAATATGTGGAGGTTAAAAATATGCTAATAAAAAGAATAAGTCAACTGAGAAATCAAAGAGAAAATTAAAAAATACATGGATGCAAATGAAAATGAAACACAATGGTGCAAAATTTTGAGATGCAAAAAAAGCTGTTTTAGAAGGAAAGATTATAGCAATAAAGTCCTATTTCAAGAAGTGAGGAAAATCTCAAACAACTTAACCTTGATCCTAATGAAACTAGAAAAATAAGACTGAAGTCCAAAGCTAGTAAAAGGAACAAAAATTTAAAAAAGATTAGAGCAGAAATAAATGAAATACAGTCTAAAAATTAATAAAAAAGAATATAAAAATGAAACAAGGAGCTGATTCTCTCAAGAAGTAAATAAAATTGATAAACCTTTGGCCAGACTTACAAAAAAGGAGGAAGAGGACTCAAAATCAGAACTGAAGGAGGAGTAACAAAAGATAACACAGAAATACAAAGGGTTATAAAGTTTGTTATGAAAGATTATATGCCAACAAACTGGAAAACCTAGAAGAAATGGATGTTCCTAGAAATATATAACCCCCAGGACCAAATTAAGAAGAAATAGAAAATTTGAAGAGACTGATGATTATTGGCAATGAAATTGAATCAAAAATTTATAAAACTCTCAACAAAAATCCAGAACCAGATGGCTTCACAGGTGAATTCTACCAAACATTTAAAGAGTTAATACCCATTCTTCTCAAACTATTACAAAAAACAGAAGAGGAAGGGAAGCTTCCATATTCATTCTATGAGGTCAGTGTTGCCCTGATAATAAAACCAGATAAAGACACTATGAAAAAAGAGAACTACAGGTCAATGTCTCTGATGAACATAGATACAAAAATCCTCAACAAAATACTAGCAAACCAAATCCAACAATACATTCAAAAAGTCATTCACCATGATCAAGTGGGATTTATTCCAGGGATGCAAGTGTGGCTCAATATTTGCAAATCAATAAAATGTGAGGCATCACATCAATAAGAGAAAGGATGAAAACAATATGATCATCTCAGCAGATGCAGTAAAAGTATTTGACAAAGGAAAAACATCCATTCCTGATAAAAAATTATCCATAAAATAACTTTAGAGGAAACATACTTCAACATGATAAAGACTATTTATGAAAAACTCACAGCTAACATAATTCTTAAAGGTGAAAAACAGAGTTTTCCCTTTAAGATCAGGAACAAGACCAGGATGTCTACTCTCATTTTTATTCAACACAGTACTGGAGGTCCTAGCTATAGATAATATCAGAGAAGAAAAAGAAAAAAAAAGAGGGGCGCCTGGGTGGCTCAGTGGGTTAAGCCGCTGCCTTCGGCTCAGGTCATGATCTCAGGGTCCTGGGATCGAGTCCCACATTGGGCTCTCTGCTCAGCGGGGAGCCTGCTTCCCTCTCTCTCTCTCTCTGCCTGCCTCTCTGCCTTGTTGTGATTTCTCTCTGTCAAATAAATAAATAAAATCTTTAAAAAAAAGAAAAAAAAGAAAGGCATTCAAATTGGTAAGAATGAAGTCAAACTTTCACTACTTGCACATGGTATGATACTATATACAGAACACCCTGAAGTCTCCAGTGAAAAACTAGAACTGATAAATACAGTAAAATTGCAGGATACAAAATTAATACAGAAGATGGTTTAATTTCTATATACTAATAATGCAGTAACAGAAAAAGAAATTAACAATCTATTTACAATTGCACCTGAGAATAAACTTAACCAGGGAGGTGAATGGTCTGTATTTTAAAAACTATAAAACATTGCTGAAATTAAAGATGACACAAACAAATGGAAAGGTATTCCATGCTCATTTCAGTTTCCTTATGTGTGAGGTATGCACTTTTAATTTGAAGATTTTATTTATTTATTTGACATACAGAGATCACAAGTAGGCAGAGAGGCAGGCAGAGAGAGAGGGGGAAGCAGGCTCCCAGCTGAGCAGAGAGCCCGATGTGGGGCTCGATCCCAGGAACCTGGGATCATGACCTGAGCCAAAGGCAGAGGCTTTAACCCACTGATCCACCCAGGTGCCCCTGCTCTTTTAATTTGTATATTGTTGTGAATATAGTTCAAATCAGTTAAAGTATTACTGAGAATACTGTTAAGTGTCACATCCTTCCAGCTTAATCAACATTCTAATTCTTTCCTGCTGCTTTCAAGATATTTCTTTATCTTTAATTTCAGAATTTTAATTATGATATCTTGGCATGAATTTCTTTGGGATTATTCTGTTTGAAATTTACTCAGCTTCTTGAATTTATAGGTTTAAGTCTTCTGCCAAAATTGAGGAATTTTTAGTCATTATTTCTTCTCGTACATTTTTCAGCCCTTCCTTCTTTCTTTTCTCTTCCTGGGTCTCCAATGACTAGAATATTAGATATTTATTATAGTTCTTGAGGTGTTCTTGTTCAGTTTTTTCTTTTTCACTTATTCATGTTAAGTAATTTCTACTATTTTTTGTTTTAATTCGACAGAGAGAGAGAGAGATCACAAGTAGGCAGAGAGGCAGGCAGAGGGAGAGGGGGAAGCAGGCTCCCTGCTGAGCAGAGAGCCCTATGCGGGGCTCGATCCCAGGACCCTGAGATCATGACCTGAGCTGAAGGCAGAGGCTTAACCCACTGAGCCACCCAGGCACTCAAGTAATTTCTACTATTAATCTTCAAATTCACAGATTCTTTACTCTGTGCTCTCTATTCTCTCACTGAGCCCAACTGTGAGGTCCGTCTTTCTTTCTTTCTTTTTAAAATTTGGTTATTATACTTTTCAGTTCTAAGATTTCACTTTGATTTTTCTCCATATATTCTATTTCTTTGCTGAAACTTGCTATTTTTTTGTTGTTTCAAGTGCATTTGTAATTAATTGCCAGTTGAAGCCTTTTATGATGGCTACTTTAAAATATTTGTCAGGTATTTCGGGGCACCTGGGTGGCTCAGTGGGTTAAAATATTTGTCAGATATTCGAAATCAGTTTGGTTTTTGTTGATTGTATTTTCTCATTCATGTGCAATGCTCCTGGGTTTTGGTATGACTTGATTTTTAACTGAGTCTTGGACATTGGGCATTACTATATTTGGGATCTTATTTATATCTTCTCTCTTAACAGGCCTTTTCTGACATTGTGATACTCACATTGGGAGGCCAGGATCTCACGTCATTACTGCTTCATTGGGGTAATCCAGACTTCTCACTAGGTCTCTACCCTGACATCAAGTCCAGCAGAGACACTTATGACCCACTAGAGGCAGAGAATACCCCAAGTTCTCATTAGGTTCCATCTGGCACCTTCCCAGCAGGGCTAGGGCCTTGTTACTACAGGTGGGAATGAAAATCTAGGCTGTCTACTCATTTTATTTATTTATTTAAAGAGGGTAGAAGGGGCTAAAGTTTTTTCTGTGGTGTCTGGCTGGATTGAAGCAATTATAGTCCTGGTGTTTCTGGCTTCTCAGGTGCAACTTTCTTCATCCTTTGGCTAAGGATTGCAGGCTTTCCTTGATGTTGTTTTTTTGCTTTGTTTTGTTTTGTTTTTGTCTTTTTTTTTTAATAGACTTTCTATGAGGAAAAAAATGCATAGTAATCACAACCAAATATTTAAAATCCCTTATCAAAATCTGGGCTGCCACTTGAGTGTATTTTTTTTTAATCTCACAATAAATATCCATTTTCAAAATGTTCTCAAAACCCCTTTCCTCCTCTGAAATGTTTTTAGAAACAATAATAGTTTCTTCTTTTCCTGAGATAACATTTCAATTTAGTGTTTGTTTATTCCCCTTCCTGATTAATGTTTGAAAAACATATTTTGAATAGGTCATCCATTTGCCAATAGCAGCAGCTAGCAAAAAACCAAACACCTTGTGTTACAATCCCTTTCTTCTATAACAGTGCCCAATCTCGGTTCCTTCCAAGCCCTTCAGGTTCCTTTTTACCCTAATATTCCCATGTGAGCCCTTCATTTAGTGGGAATGTATATACAGCTCTGAAAATGTTTTGGGATTTATATCCCTAATTGCTCAAGCTGTTAAGCAGGTGAGTCATGGAATTTCCACTGCTCTTAAACATACTTGTATGTAATTCTGAAAAGTCAGTTCAAATTTCCATAAAGTCTTTCATGCTCTAAAATCACAGAAAGTTCTCTGCTCTGGACTTGTAAGGTACATTGTCTCTAAGTGTAATTTTTAGTCATAGGAAGCTCAAAGTCTACTTTTACAAAAAATACTTCATACCTCTTCCCCCATATTTTATGGATAAAATAATCAAGAAATGAATATATTTTGAAAGTTAATATAATATCCTAGTTGTATTGTAGAGAAAATATAAAATGAGTATAAATTATTTTAAAAATATAATCTCTATGTAATATTTAAATATTTTGATACTTCAATGCCAGAATGCACTATGAAACTACTAGAGCTGCATATACTTACTCAGAATAAGAGAGCAAAAATTGTAGACCAGTATAGATATTTTATAGACCAGTATAGATGTTTTACATTGGTGACCCAAATGAATTGATCTATAATTGCAACTGGCTTTGTATTCAGTGATAAAGTTATCTAATATACTGAACAAGTCTTGATAATATTACAGCTGAAATATGTTTTTTGCCAATTTTTATAGCAGTATTATTCTTGAGCATATAGTAACTCATGCATGAAATATTTTATCCATTATGTAAATTGGAGATAGATTCTAAGCTCAGATAACTGTAAAGTGATTTTCTTTCCCTACCATCCCTGCTCCTGATCATTTAAGTATGCTACACTCCAATAATCAAAAATCATAGATGCAAATCTCCTAACGCCTCTAAGGGAAATCATATTGTAGATTCTGTAGTCACAAATGGACTACCAATTTGTAATTTTGAATCTCTATTAACTTATGTGCTGTTTTTAATTTTGTCTCAATGTGTGAGATTCTATATATGTTTTTGGAATGCTGTATGAAAGTGTACCTTTACAGTATCTAGTCCTATGCTTTTGCGAGCATAGATTTTCTAGGCATAGTTGCCAATTTAAAAGTTGCTAATATTGATGAATTTATCTACAGAGTTATGTTGAAACTGTTCTTAATTATTGGCAAAAACTATTTCATTTTCTTTTTTTATTAAAAATCAACTAACATATAGTGTATTATTAGTTACAGATGTAGAATTTAGTGATATAATACCCAGTGCTCATTACATCAAGTACTCTCTTTAATGTTCATCTCCCAGTTATCCCAACCTCCTACCTACCTCCCCTTCAGTAACCCTCAGTTTGTTTCCTATATTTAAGTCTCTTATGGTTTGTTTCCCTCTAATTTCATCTTATTTTTTTTCCTTCCCTTCCCCTGTGTTCTTTCATTTTGTTTCTTAAATTCTGCATATGAATGAAATCATATATTTGTCTTTCTCTGACTAACTTATTTCATTTACCATACTGTTGCAAATGGCAAGATAGCTTTCTTTTTGATGGCTGAGTAATATTCCATTGCATGCACATGAGTGCAAGGGTGTGTTTGTATGTGTAGATACATACATACATACATACATACCTACATACACCACATCTTCTTTATCCATTTATCTGTTGATGGATATCTGGGCTATTTCCATAGTTGGGCTGTTGTGGACATTGCTGCTATAAACATTGAGGTGCATGTGCCCCTTCAATCACTATGTTTGTAACCTTTGTCTAAGTACCTCATATTGAAGTTGTTGGGTCATAGGATAGCTTTATTTTTAACTTTTTGATGAACCTCCATACTGCCTTCCAGAGTGGTTGTACCATGCTGCATTCCCACCAACAGTGTAAGAGGGTTCCCCTTTCTCGGTGTCCTCTACATCTATTGTTTCCTGAGTTGTTAATTTTAACCATTCTGACTGGTGTGAGGTGGTATCACATTATGGTTTTGATTTGCATTTCCCTGATGCTGAGGGATGGTGAGCATTTTTTCATGTGTCTGTTGGCCATTTGTATATCCTCTTTGGAGAAATGTCTGTTCATGTCTTTTGCCCATTTCTTTGACTGGATTGTTTTTTGGTGTTGAGTTTGATAAGTTCTTTTTTCTTTTCTTTCTTTTTTCTTTTTTTTCTTTTTCTAGATTTTATTTATTCATTTGAGAGAGAGAGAGAGCATGAAAGAGGAGAAGGTCAGAGGGAGAAGCTGACTCCACGTGGAGCTGGGAGTCCCATGCAGGACTCAATCCTGGGACTCTGGAATTTTAACGTGAGCTGAAGGCAGTCATCCAACCAACTGAGCCACCTAAGAGCCCAAGTTTGATAAGTTCTTTATAGATTTTAGATACTAACTTTTATCTGACAAGACATTTTCAAATATCTTCTCTCATTCTGTAGGTTGTCTCTTAATTTTATTGACTGTTTCCTCTGCTGTGCAAAAGCTTTTTATTGTGAAGTCCCAATAGTTCATTTTTGCCTTTGTTTCCCTTGCCTTTAAAGATGTGTCTAGAAAAAGGTTGCTGTGGCTGAGATCACAGACATTGCTGCCTGTGTTTTCTAGGTTTTTGGTGGGTTCCTTTCCCACACTGAAGTCTTTCACCCATTTTGAGTTTGTTTTTGTGAACAGTATAAGGCAATGGTCCAGTTTCATTCTTCTACATGTGGCTGTCCAATTTTCCCAACACCATTTTTTTAAAGAGACTGCCTTTTTTCCATTGGATATAATTTCCTGTTTTGTCAAAGATTAGTTGACCATAGAGTTGAGTGTCTATTTCTGGGCTCTCTATTGTGTTCCATTGATCTATGTGTCTGTTTTTGTGCCAGCATCATTCTGTCTTCATGATTACAGCTTTGTAATATAGCTTGAAGTCCAGAGTTGCGATGCCAGCAGCTTTGGTTTTTTTTTTTCAACAATCCTTTGGCTATTCAGGGTCTTTTCCAGTTCCAAATAAATTTTAGGATTATTTTCTCTAGCTGTGTGAAAAAATGTTGATATTTTGATAAAGATTACATTGAATGTGCAGATTGCTTTGGGTAGCATAGACATTTTAACAGTATTTGTTCTTCAATTCCTGAGCATGGAATGTTTTTCCATCTCTTTATGTCTTCCTCAATTTCTTTCATAAGTGTTCTATAGTTTTCAGAGTACACATCCTCTACCACCTTGGTTAGGTTTATTCCTAGGTATCTTATGGTTTTTGGTGCAATTGTAAATGCGATTGATTCCTTGATTTCTCTTTCTTCTATCTCATTGTTAGTTTATAGAAATACAACTGACTTCTGTTTACTGATTTTCATATCCTGCCACTGTGCTGAATTCCTGTATGAGTTCTAGCAATTTCCGGGTAGAGCCTTCTGGATTTTCCACATAGAGTATCATGTCATCTGCAAAGAGTAAGAGATTGATTTATTCTTTGTCAATTTCTTTTTGTTGTCTGATTGCTGAGGCTAGGACTTCTAGCACTATGTTGAACAACAGTGGTGAGAGTGGACATTCCTGTCATATTCCTGACCTTAGGAGAAAAGTGCTCAGTTTTTCCCCTTGAGGATGATATGATATTTGCTGTGGGTTTTTTGTATATGGCTTTTATGATATTGAGGTATGTTCTCTCTATCCCTACACTGCCGAGAGTTTTTATCAAAAAAGGATGCTGTATTATGTTAAATGCTTTTTCTGCTTGATTGAGAGAATCATATGGTTCTTGTCCTTTCTTTTATTAACGCAGTGTAGCACATTGATTGTTTTTTGGATGTTGAACCACCCTTGCAGCCCAGGAATAAATCTACTTGGTTATGGTGAATAATCCTTTTAATGAAATGCTGTATCCTATTAGCCAGTATCTTGGTGAGAATTTTGCACTCATGTTTATTAGGGATATTGAACTATAATTCTCCTTTTTGGTGAGGTCTTTGTCATGTTTTAGGATCAGGGTAATGCTGGCCTCATAGAATGAGTTTGGAAGTTTTCCTTCCATTTCTATTTTTAGAAAAACTTCAGAAGAATAGGTATTAGTTTTCACTTAAATGTTTGATAGAAGTCCACTGGGAGGCCATCTGGCTCTGGACTCTTGTTTGTTGGGAGATTTTTGGTTATTGATTTGATTTCTTTGCTGGTTACAGGTCTGCTCAGGTTTTCTATTTCCTCTTGTTTCAGTTTGTATGTTTCTAGGAATGTGTTCATTTCTTCCAAATTGCCTAATCTGTTGGTGTATAATAGCTCAAAATATTCTCTTATAATTGTTTGCATTTCTTTGGTTTTGATTATGATCTCTCCTTTCTTTTATGATTTTATTTATTTGGATCTTTTCTCTTTTCTTTTTGATAAGTCTGACCAGGATCTCATCTTATTAATTCTATTAAAGAACCAGCTCCTAGTTTGTTGCTCTATTCTACTATTCTTTTGATTTCTATTTCATTGATTTCTGCTCTGATCTTTATTATTTCTCTTCTCCTACTTGATTTAGGCTTTATTTACTCTTCTTTTCATGCTCTATTAGGAGTAAGTTTTGGTTGTGTATTTGAGACTTTTCTTGTTTCTTGAGAAAGTCTTGTATTGCTATACACTTCCCTCTTAGGATGACCTTTGCTGCATCCCAAAGGTCCTAAACTGTTGTGTTTTCATTTTCATTTGTTGCCATTAATTTTTAAAAATATTTCTTTAATTTCCTAGTTGACCCAATCATTCTTTAGTAGGATTCTCTTTAACCTCCATGTATTTGTGTTCATTCCAAATTTTCTCTTGTGATTAAGTTCAAGTATAGTGGTCTGAAAATATGCATGGAATAATCTCAAAATTTTGATACTAGTTTAGAACTGATTTGTGACCTCATATGTGATCTATTCTGGAGAATGTCCCATGCGCACTCAAGAAGAATGTGTATTCTGTTGCTTTAGGGTGAAATGCTCTGAATATGATCTGTTAAGTCTATCTTGTCCAGTGTGTCATTCAAAGCCCTTGTTTCCTTATTGATCTTCTGCTTAGATGATCTGTCTATTGCTGTGAGTGGGATGTTAAAATCCACTACTATTATTATATTATTTCAATGTGTTTAATTTTGTTATTAATTTAATTTTGTAATTAATATTCATTGGCTACTCCTAACTTAGCATAAATATTTATAATTGTTATATCTTTTTGTTGGATATACGCTTTGTTATGATAATATAGTGTCCATCATCATCTCTTATTATAGTCTTTGGTTTAAAATCTAGTTTATCTGATATAGAGATTGCTACTCTCACTTTCTTTTGATGCTATTAGCATGATAAATGGTTCTCCATACCTTCAGTTTCAATCTGGAGGTGACTTTGGGTTTAAAATTAGTCTCCTGTAAACAGCATGTCAATGCATCCTATTTTTTTTTAATCCAATCTGATATTCTGTGTCTTTTGATTGGAGTGTTTAGTCCATTTACTTTCTGAGTAATAACTGAAAGGTATCAATTTAAAAATTAATTAATTTTTAAGCACTCATTGAATAAATAATATTGTGCAACTTAGGGATTATTGAAAAATTGGTAAGTAAAAGTACTTATACATTATGATGGGAGCCCTGCATTCAGAGAGAGAAATTAGGGAGATAAGCTTACTTAATTTAAAATACATTTGTTTTTCTCAGGTCAATTTATAATTTCAGAATATGATGACAATACTAACAAAACATTCCATTAAAACACCGATTTACATGTTCTAAAACAGTTTTTAACATTATCAAATTATAATTATTCTAAATTCAAGTGTTAACCAGCAAGTAGTCAATAGTGAATAATTTTTTAAATAAACAAGAGCTATCTACCCTCTGAAAGTCTGTATCTTCAAAAGTACTGATCTTCAGCACAGCTTTTTTTTTTTTTTTAAACTGTGGCTGTTTTAACAAATGACACACAAGCTGTAGTTGATTTGTCTATGAAGAGTACTGTTGCTCATGAATTGAGAAAAATTATCAGCTCAGTCATGTGTTGGACTTCAGAGTATGATCATTATTCCTTGAACAGAGTAGTTCCAGAATAACATAATGCACTGTGTAAGAATCAATGTAGCACATTAAAAGACTTTGGGATTAGAAAATGCTGTCTTTGCTTTAATACAATGCAACTTCCTGATTTGACCTTGGGTGATTTGCTTTGCTCTCTCAACCTATTTCATCAATTATCAAATAAGAACCAAGTATATTCATGGTTTATAAGAGCATGAAGATACTAGGAAGCAAAATACTAATATTATCCATTACATGTCTGAAGAAATCCTACTGAATGTAGAGTATAGTCAATGATCAAATTATCAGCAGGCTTTACATATATAATACACATACAATATCTGTGACAATAATAACCATTATGTAGCACCTGTTATAAAAATCTGGTTATATCTTACCCTTTAGGCCTCTGACTTTGTATAGTCCAGAAGTCTGCAGAAATTTCTGGAAAAGATCAGATAGCAAATATTTTAAGCTTTGTGATCAATGTGGCAATGATTCCACTCTGCTCTTGAAGCACAAAAGCAGCTACAGACAATATGTAAAACAATGGGTATGCTATGTTCCAATAACAAGTTATTTGCAGATACTGAAGTTTGAATTTTATATAGCTATTAAATTTCACTAAATAATATTATTTTTAAAATTTGTTTCAAACATTTAAAAATGTAAAACCATTCTTAATTCATGGATCATGCACAAATAGACAGTGTGTCAAATTTAGCATGTAGAACAGTCTGCAGCTTGGTGAAGACTAAATCAGTAAGATTCAAATTGTTAGTAAGACAAATAAGCCTCTATAAGTTCATTAACCTCTTCATCTCTAGTGAACTTTATGCTTATTCTATGCCAAACATCTTATTCCATGGCCATACTTTGAATCTGGTCATCACTGAAAACTCCCAGAAGTCTGAATTTCAAACATTTTATTCTCTGATCATTATCAGCTGTCATTTTTATTTCATTCTGACCTCTTATTTCATAGATTATTTTGATGCTTTCACATTTTAATTATCAGAAGAATTATGTCTCTGCTTCCTTTTATTAATTTAAATCCTGTGCTCCATTATTTCAACTAGTCTTGCCCCTTCCTTATTATTCTTTTTCTGAAATTATGTAGAAAACAAAGTCCCAATCTTTTATTGATACAAGTTTCTTTTTTCATTCACCTATCAGTTAGGCTGCTAAAGGCACTTGAGAAAAAGATAAATTGTAATTTTCATGGAGGAAACATAACAAAAAATTATCTTTAAAAGTTTTTCCCAAGACAGTCACAATATAATTAATATACATAAGAAACTAGTTCTTTTGTTGAAGTAGACAGAAGTAGTACATGCAAGACTTTCCTTTTGATTCTCTATTGATGTAGGTAGATAACAGTGATGGGGGAATCTTTAAATAGAATCCTATCAATTTACAAATGGGTTTACCTCTAAAAATGGACTATTTTACGTACAGTTTCTATTTTCCTTGTTTTGATGGCAAAAAAAAAAATTCAGGTTGTGTTGCATTGTTCACAAAGCATAGACATACTTTGCATTTTGCTGCCTTATGGTTGGTAGAAAATAAAACATTATTATTGCAATTGCTAATAGCTGCAATCGGAGTGTGCACCCTTCTAGGTCCTTGATATAGTTTTCTGTTAAGAGATGGCTATAGGTATCAAAAGCTCTTCATTCTCTTTTTATAAAGATCTCAAGAGCCATTTAATTTTTAAAAAATCACCTCATTTGGTTCAATTTATCATACCATACTCCCATTTCTTTCTGAGATCAATTTTGAACTTGCATGGCCTATTGTATGTAACTGTCAGAAACTTTACTCTAAGCTAAAAATGAATATCAAAGATTTAGCCTAAGGCTATCTTGGATCATTTCCAAAGGAGGGTTATTATTCATGAAGCTCTATTCCTATTTTTTCTTAAAAAAAAAAAATCCCCCAAACATAACTTGCTCAACAGAAAGATGTCAGTACAAGACCAGCAACTCTTGTATCTATGCGCCATGTACGAATTTATTCCTTGGAGTGTGGTAAATACTTATTTATAGGGACTTACTTTTTTCCCTTTACTTTCAATGAGAGTCTTAAACATTTTATCTGAGCCAGTTATAAAAAGCAAAACACAATACAAATCGTTTAATAAACTAAATTAACATTTGAATAAATAAAGATTATTTAGTGATATAAAAGTCTATAAAAGCATGGACATATGAATTTTGAATGGAATAATATAGTTCCTCTGTTATTAAGAATTATCTTGTTAATATTTGAGGGATGGTTATGACAATTTAAACACCTTTACTTAGTTATTTAGGTCATTGGAGATAACATGTAAATGAGTGAAATTACTACTTTTTTAAACTGCTTCTATTCTCCTAAGTCTGTCTCACCTATCCTTAGGAATATATCTGAAATCTATCCCTATCCATGAGGTTTTCCTTATTTGAGCATTCTGGGTATATTTATCTCTCTTATATTTGACCTTTCAACATTGTATCATGTCAAACTATATTTTTGTATTTAAGTGTGCTTCATTATGCTTTATATTGCTCTTTATAGTTTCTACAAATATAAGTTTTTCTCTTTGACTAGACTGTCAGCAACTTGAAGTCAAGGATGGTGTCATCATTCATAATGCCAAACATCATTTAAACACAAATACTTTTTTGAATTAAATTATTTCATGTTAATGAAGTACAATGGCAAGTAAAATAAACAGTATTCTCTAAAATCTCAATTTATGAACTCAATATTTTCATTCGTAGCAGTTTATTTTTAATGTAAAATTTATCTTCTTAAGCAAAAACATACACATTTAAGTTTGTCTTACCAATATAGCATGTCTACAAACAGAACCCAGATTCTTTTTCTCTTTTGGCTCTGATACTTATGTTTTACCCAAAATTTTATTGGACTTCTATCATTTTTACAACAGGGCAACATTTAATTAATTATGCATCATTAAGTATATTATTCACCAAAAAATGAAATATTTTTAATTTAGAAAACATTCTACATATTTATAGTCAGATCAATTAGAAAAAGTAAACTTTGATTACATTTTAGTTTTGAAGCAAATCTATTCTTGATTAATGTAAAAAGAAAATAGTCACAATATGCACATGGTGATTACTATGAACTCTTGTCTCTCTAGTATTTTCTTTTGTATTCTGTTCCATGTACTTTTGGAATTCTAGACATATTGCATATATATTTTTAAATAATGGCATTGGAATACTAAAGAAAACCATAAGCACTAGAAATATATGTCCAACTTGTTTTATGAATGTTTATCTGATATAGTAAAAATTTTTATACTAAGGAATCAGTTCCTACCCTAAAGCTTATGATGGTCATAGGGCACTTAGTCTTTGTACTACAAATTTTATAATAATTTCAGCCAAAATTCAACATACCTTTACTTGATCAGAAAAGACAAGATAATTACTCTTTATTTACGCCATTATATTCAAGTTTATTTTTTACATCTAATTAAATAGTCCTCGTGCTCTTTGTTATATGGATTGCTCTACAAATGTTTATTCTGACATAAATAAATACTAAGAAATTGATAATTGGTAATGTTCTCATTAGAACATGTAGTTTTCAGGATTCTTGGGCGGTTCAGTCAGTGACGCATCTGCCCTCAGCTCAGGTCATGATCCCAGGGTCCTGGGATCAAGTCCCACATTGGACTCCCTACTTATCAGGGAGTCTGTTTCTCCTCTACAGACTGATCTCCCTGCTTGTGCACTCTCTATCTCTCTGACAAATAAAATCTTAAAAAAAAAACAAACATGAAATTGTCTTTTTGGTTACTCTAGAACCTGAGACTATTTTTCCATGCAAAATGATGACATCTGCAAAATTTTTTTTTATACTAGGGTCTCAGATTCAATAACAAAGACTTAAGGTTTAGTTCATTTTATTTTTTCCAAAGTTTCAAACTTTATTGAAAAGATTTTTACAAACCCATGATATAATTTAAAAATTGAGGAAAATTTAATGTTATCTTGCACCTTGAAACAGTACAAGGGATGGTCATGATATTGAGTTATTAAATATTATAATTTTTTTTTAATTCATGTGGTTTTTAAAGTTTTTTTTTAAAGATTTTATTTCTTTACTTGAGAGAGAGCAAAAGTGAGAGAGATCACTGAAGGAAAAGGGAAGGAGAAGCAGACTCCTGGCTGATTGGAGAGCCCAGTGTTGGGCTGGATCCCAGGACCCTGGGATCATGACCTGAGCTGAAAGCAGATATTTAACTGACTGAGCCACCCAGGCGCCCCTTTTTTTAAAGTTTTTATTGAAATTCCAGTTAGTCAACACACAGTGCTAAATTACTGTCAGGTATACGACGTAGTGATTCAGCACTTCCACAGGACATGCAGTGCTCATCACAGCAGTGCGCTTCTTAATTCCTGTCACTTACTTCACCCAACACCCTACCCACTTCCCCACTAGCAACCATCATTCTGTTCTCTATAGTTAAGAGTCTATTTCTTGGTTTGTCTCCCTCTCTCTTTTTTTCCTTTTTTTTCTTTTCTTTTTTTTCTCTTTGTTCATTTGTTTTGTCTTTTAAATTCCACATATGAATGAAATCATATGGTGTTTATCTTTCTCTGACTAATGTATTTTGCTTAGCATAATACTCTTTAGCTATATCCTTGTCATTGTAAATGGCAAGATTTCATTCCTTTTTTATGTCTGAGCAATATTCCTGTATCTATTTCTATCTATCTAGCCCCTCTTCTTTATCCATTCATCAGTCCATGGACACTTGAGCTGTTTCCATAATTTAGCTATTATAAATAATGCTGCTGTAAATATCTGGGTCCATATATCCCTTTTGGAAATAAACAGGGCCACACATTATTATCTATTTCAAATATGCATGCTGCTTGAATTTGGGGAATATTATCTAGAAGTAATTTGTGTCTATGTATAAGATCTGGGTCCTTATTAAAATGGCAGATACACTAGGAAAAGCCATTTGAGTGACCAAAATGAATTAAACATCAAAATAATCCTGCCAAGCTATTACTTGAGCCCCTGCTTTTTTTTTCTATTTTGCAGGAGCTGGACAGAAATTTCATGAATAACACTAACATATTTTCAATTAAAACTGAAATGAATTTTGCTGAAATGATTTAAATTTCTTGATAAAAGATGCCTGTAATCATTTTAGCCTGTCTATAGAATCTACAGAGCCAGTAGAAATAATTCTTTTTTCCCCCTTTCTGTTGATTATAATCATATGGATATCTTGGAAACTAAATCAGAAAATGTCCTTTGTTCTCATGTTTTAACATGTTTCAGAATTTAGATATCATAGCATCTGATCATGGATCAGAAATAATTCTCTTACCTTGACCACACTTCAAAACAGAGTAAAAAATGGTATTAATTGCTTTATAAGTGGGGTTTAAAGTCTTTGCTCTTGGAATTAGCCATCAATAATCAAAATGGCATAGTCAAGATTTATTTTGATCTGCTAGTATCATTTGACTAATTATTCATTTAAATTATCAGTGTAGATTTTTAAAGGCTTTTTTCAAAAAATATTTTATTTATTTGTTTGTCAGAGAGAGAGAAAGCGCACAAGCATGGGGAGTAGTAGGCAGAGAGAATAGCAGACTTCCCACCAACCAAGGAGCCCAATGAGGGACTCGCTCCTAGGACTTCGGGATTGTGATCTGAGCTGAAGGCAGGCACTCAACCAACTGAGCCACCCAGGCATCCCTAGATTTTTTTATTTAAATTTTTGTTTAAATTCCAGGAACTTAACATTTCAGGTGTACAATAGTTTTTCAACACTTCCATACAACACCTGGTGCTCAACACAACTGCCCTCCTTAATCCCCAACACCTATTTCACTCATCCTTCCACACTCCTCCCCTCTGGTGACTGACTATAAGTTTGTTCTCTGTAGTTAGAGTGTTTCTTGGTTTTTGCCCCTACCTCCCTTTTTGTCCCTTTGCTCACTTTGTTTCTTGAATTCCACATATGAGTGAAATCATATGGTAGTTGTCTTTCTCTGACTTATTTCACTTAGCATTATACTCTGTAGCTTCACCCATGTCATTGTAACCACTGTGATATGATCTGTTCTGCTTTTTGTCTTAAGAGCATACTCACCTCTGTTAATGACCCAAACAACGCACAAATCGCTGAAGTCTAATTATCCATATCCGTTCAGGGTCTGAAAAACTGACACTCCTTTGCAAAAGCTTGCATCACACATGAACTTCATTTACCTTCTCTAAACATTTTGTACTTAATTTTATGCTGGCTGTCCTTTGTTATTAGCAAAGTATTACATATGGTGGTTGTTGCTTTTAGAATTAATTATAGCCTAAATGGAAAGACAGTGTTGAATTCTTCTGCACCCTCTAACCCTGATATTAGATAAATATCTGTAGAAATATTATTTTTTAGAGAGATTTGACTTACAATTTTGAACAGTGAGCAATTTTTTAAAAATGTGTGTTTAGCACTGCTTTAATACTCAGATATGGAAGTGTTGCAATTAGGATAGTAAAACAGGAGAAGAAAAAGAAAAATGTAGAATTTACACTCTGTGTTAACAGAAAGCCTAGCAGGATGTTGAGTAATTTACTAACTAGTAGATGAGATCATTCTATTTGATGTTTAAAAGAAAATCAGGATTTGGGGTGGAAATGCTAAATAAGAACACTGTTGGGATAATAGAAAATTGCGGAGAGAGCAGCATTCACTTTTGTACAAATTTCCTAATGTTCCCACACTTCCCTCAAGGGTGGTTGGTGATAACTAGAGTTCTTGTATATCTGGATGCTCTCTTTTTCTTGGGCATTTTGGAAGACTAAACTTCCAGCTTCCCTTGAAAACAAAACTATTAAGTAAGCCACTATGAATGGACATGTATCATTTACAAAACAAGGCATTAGCAATCCTTTGTGCTAGCTGGCTGCTCTCACTTTCCCTGACACTGCAAACTTAAAAGGCCCTGTGTTGAGATGATAAGAACAGAAGATGGAGGAAGCTTGGATCCCAGAATGCTCAGACCGAGGAGAACCTGCCCCATGTCCTCCTGTCAGCCCATATTTGATGGAGCATAAGTGAATAATAGAATTTTTTTGTGTAAAGCAACTGAGCATTTAAGATTTGTCTCTAAAACAACTAGTGATTACTTACCCATTTGGCGAGTTCATAGCAGTAATCTAAATACCTTTTGACTCTAGGTTTGGGTAAATAAAAATTCCGTGGTAATTCTAGTAAAAAATATCCCAACATTTAAGATGGTTGCATGTTGTTATTACAACAGAATTCATGTATTTTTACAGGTTAATACTCTTGAATAGTTACTCAAAATTTTTTTTTCAGTTTTTATAATCTTTTCAAAAATTTATGTTTTAAGAAACTTTTTACTAAGTTGGTTAACCTGAAGCTAAATTCTATTAGCTGTATGGAAAGATGATAGTTTTTCACTTTACCACCCATGTCAGTATTTATGAAATCATAACTTTACATGTAAAGGAGAAAGCAAAATAAAAAAGTTTCTTAAAAATATTTTTGGTATAGTTGACACACATATTAAGTTAGTTTGGATTTTTTTTTTTTTTCGCTATAATCAACACACAACATCACATTAGTTTTGGATGTACAACATAGTGATTCAACATCTCTATACGCTATGCTCTGCTCACCACAAGCTGTCATCTGTCACCACACAACACTCTTATAATATCACTGACTATATTTCCTATCCTGTGCCTTTTATCTCCATGTGACTTATTCATTCTGTAACTGGAATTCTGTACCTCTCACTGTCCTTTATCCATTTTGCCCATTTCCCACACCCCTGCCCTCTGAATGACCATCAGTTTGCTCTGTGTATTTAGAGGTCCGACTCTGCTTTTTCTTGTTTATTTATTTATTTTCTAGACTCCACATAGTTTCTGATGTTTCTTTTTAAATTATTTTTCTAAATGCTTTCAAATACAGACTCTTAACATGACTATAAGCCTCAAAAAAAAAATGCAAACATCTTAGTAGATCTGCCAGCAAAGGACTAACCTTTAAAATGACTAATATAAAAATGTAGTCAATTATGCATATTATATATATATATATACATATGTTATTCTTTATATATAAATGTGTGTAAGATCTGCATGTATTATGTATTATATTATGTATTATGTATTATATTATGTATTATACTTTATTATATATCAAATATGACATGTAAAAGAATATGTTGAAAAATAATCTATTTTTTTCCCACCTGAATTTGCTTTCATTGTCATCAGACTTCTTAATTTTCCTGTGACACTAACTGCTGATTATATTACCCTTCCTTCCATACAGCTAGCTAGAAGGTCCTTTCTTGATCTCTATTTTTTTAAATTTTAAAAGATTTTATTTATATATTTATTTGACAGACAGAGATCACAAGTAGGTCTTGCTCTCTTTTTATTTTTTTTTTTTTAAAGATTTTATTTATTTGATAGAGATCACAAGTAGGTAGAGAGGCAGGCAGAGAGAGAGGAGGAAGCAGGCTTCCTGCTGAGCAGGGAGCCCGATGCGGGGCTCAATCCCAGGACCCTGAGATCATGACCTGAGCTGAAGGCAGAGGCTTTAACCCACTGAGCCACCCAGGTGCCCCCTTGCTCTCTTTTTAGATAATGCTCTAGCTTCTTTAAAATTTAGCTTTAATATTAGCTAATCTATAAAACCTCTTTGATATCTCCATATTTGTTAGTGGCTCTTCCTTCATGCAGCACTAATTTAACAATCATTGTATTCTAACCATGTGCTAGGTAGGAAGCTGAGGATATAGCAGTGAACCAAAAGGCATAGAGCCATTCCTCTCATGGGGTGACATGGAGGGATATAAGACTGAACTACAAATAAATATCCCTGATATGAGGACATGGAGAAGCAACATGGGGGGGTAGGAGATAGGAGAAGAATAAATGAAACAAGATGGGATTGGGAGGGAGACAAACCATAAATGACTCTTAATCTCACAAAACAAACTGGGGGTTGCTGCGGGGAGGTGGGATTGGGGGAGGGGGAGCGGGCTATGGACATTGGGGAGGGGAAGCGAACCATAAGAGACTATGGACTCTGAAAAACAACCTGAGGGTTTTGAAGGGTCAGGGGTGGGAGGTTGGGGCAACCTGAGGGTTTTGAAGGGTCAGGGGTGGGAGGTTGGGGGAACAGGTGGTGGGTAATGGAGAGGGCACGTTTTGCATGGAGCACTGGGTGTTGTGCAAAAAGAATGAATACTGTTACGCTGAAAAAAATAAAATGAGAAAAAAAAAAAAAAAACAACAAATACTATGAAGAAGAAAGCAGAGTAAAATATAGAGCATGCTGGGATACCAGGAGGTATTTTAAAAAAAAATTTACTTATTTGTTTGAGGGAGAGAGTAAATGAGAGAGAGAGAGAGAGAGAGAGCGAGCATAAGCAGGGAGATGGCAAGAAGTAGAGATAGAAGCTGACTCCCCTGCTGAGTAGGGAACCCAATGCAGGGCTTGATCCTAGGACCACATGATCATGACCTGAGCCTAAGGCAGCCACTTAACTGACTAAACCACCCAGGTGCCCAAGGAGCTACTTTTGTAGGAAGAGTGCAAGGGAAGGCAAACTTCTAGGTAAATTTATTATGGACCTAAATGAAGTAAAGATCCTAACCATTCATATATTTTGGGGGAAAAAGTCCAGATAGACAACTTAAAGATAAAAGGGAGAAGCATGCATGGTGTGTCAAGAACATCAAAGAGATTATTACATTAACAAATATAAATATTAAAAATTTGTCTGTAACCAACATGTAAGGTTTATGGAACAGAGTAAATTTTTTTTTAAGATTTTATTTATTTATTTGATAGAGATCACAAGTAGGCAGAGAGGCAGGCAGAGAGAGAGAGGAGGAACCAGGCTTCCCACTAAACAGAGAGCCCAATGTGGGGCTCAATCCCAGGATCCTGGGATCAAGACCTGAGCCGAAGGCAGAGGCTTTAACCCACTGAACCATCCAGGCACCCCGAATAGATCGTTTTTTAATTATTATTACTTTGAACAAATAACTGTGAAGTTTCTCTGTGTCCCAATTCTTACCCATGGAGTGATACAATGAATGCAAATTGCAAATATCACCTCATATATATGCATCTGGATTATAAATGAGGAACACCAAATTCAAAAATGAACTCTGGATGGCATTAGCAGGGGAGAAAGAAGCAGTATCCTCCATCCCTTTTGTCTTTTTGGAGAATTACCTAGGTCCTGATTATAGTGCTTTGAAATGTAAATTAATCTCACCACGAAAAAAAAAAAAAAAGATTAAACTAATGTACAATCCATGGGATGTCCCCATGGCCCTGGGTCTGACTCCCTTGAAATTAAATACATACTTCCAGAAAAGTAAATCTGTCTGCAGCTCTCACTTGATAACTGCTGGTCATTTAAAAAATAACTTTGTGATATATTTTACATATCAAATTTACATATAAAATTCAAAACTACACCAGTAATTTTTAAGTAAATTTACAAAGTTGTTCAACTATCAACATAAATCAGATTTAGAGCATGTTGATCACTCCAGTGAGATACCTTTTGAGCATTCACTGCTCATCTTCCTCCTACTTCTTACTTCAGCGACTAATTTATTGTCTCTTTTTGCCTATGTCTAGTTTTGCCTTTTCTGGGTGTCATAGAAATGGGCTTGTGCTTGAGGACTCTTGTGTTCAGATTATTTTACTCAGACTAAGGTTTTTGAGGTCCATTGATATCATAGCATGTATCTGTATACAGTTCATTTTTTTTGCTAAAAAATATTCTATTGTGTTGATATTTTGTTT
This sequence comes from Meles meles, assembly GCF_922984935.1. Taxonomy (NCBI): domain Eukaryota; kingdom Metazoa; phylum Chordata; class Mammalia; order Carnivora; family Mustelidae; genus Meles; species Meles meles. The sequence continues at coordinate 100,875,797 of NC_060071.1, forward strand.
ATCCACTCACCAGTTGATGAACATTTAAGTTGTTTCCAGTTTGGGGCTATTATGAATAATGCTGGCAAGAACGTTTGTGTGTAAGGTTTTCTGTGTAAAATTGGTTTAGGCTATGTGAGGTCTTGTACTTTTTCACATAAATTTTAGGATTGATATGTTAATTTCCATACACACACACACACACACACACACACACACACACACACAAAAGTCTGCTGGATTGTGATAAGGATTTCATTGAATCTGTAACTCAATTTTGGTAGAAATGTCATCTTAATGATATTAAGTCTTTGAATCCATGAAAAAGAAATGTGTCCCTATATATTTAGATCTTCTTTAATTTCATCAGTGTTTTGTAATTTTCCATGTACAAGTCTTCTAGCATTTCTTTAAATAAACTTATTCCTAAATATTTTATTTTTGATACTACTATAAGAGAACTTATATTCTTAATTTTATTTATGAATCATTCATTTTTTATATGGAGAGATATAATTGATTTTTGTATGTTGATCTTATAACAGGCAACCTTGTAATTGTTTATTAGTTCTGACAATTTTCTTTTGTGAATTTCTTTTCTGTGTGGGATTATATCATCCATAAGCAAAGACAGTTTTCTTTCTTTCTTTCTAATATAATAATTTCCTTTTTTTTCCTCACATGATTGTACTAGCCATACTTCAGCACAGTGTTGAAAATAATGGCAAGAGCAGGCAACTTTTCCTTATTCCCAAATGTAGAGGGAGATCCTTCAGGCTTTCAACATTAGGTGTGATATTTTCTGAGGATTTCCAAAGATATCTTTGCGAGAGTGAAAAATTCCCATCTATTCCCAATTTCTTGCCTTTTTTTTTAAATCATCAATACATCTTTGATTTTGTCAAATGTCTTGTTTGCATCCACTGAGAACAAGTTTTTTTCTTTATTAAATGGTTTATCATATTAATAGCTTTTGAAAGATATCTTGCATTCTTGTAATAAATTTCATGTATCCATGGTATGTAATTCTTTTTATGTGTTGTTAGATTTCTCTTGTTAAAAAATGTTTGAGGATTTTTGCACATTGTTCTGTAGTTTTGTTTTTCTTGTGATGTCTTTTTCTGGCTTTGCTATTAATATGAAAGGGGCCTCCTAAAATGAGTTGTGAAGTGTTCCTATCCTTCTCTATTTTTCTGGAAGAATTTTTAAGACATTGGCATTATTTCATTTTTAAATATTTGATAGAATTCATAAAAGGATACATCTGGGCCTGCACTTTACTTTCTAGGAAGATACTAATTCAATTTCTTGCTACATGTATATTCTGATTTAATCAGAATTTTACTTCCAGGTTGGTTATTGAGCCCAGATCCTAAGGTTCAGACAAATTTACCCTGAAGGCCCTAAAAGTACAGAGACATATGTATTCTATAGCCACATAGACCTCAAAGTAGCTGTGTGGAAGTAGTAAGGGATGATATCATAGGAAGTTAGTAATGCACATTGAAGCAATTTGATAGATCTGGCTTTTACTCTGAATAAGATAGAAAGCCATTAAGGGCTTAAGGTAGAGATATTATATGATCACATTTAGTTCTTACAGTTTATATATAGTTTACATATATTTTTAAAATACATATTCATTATCATCGCTAATGGGTTTAAACACAATAGATTTTTAGAAGGAAGTTGGGGGAAATTGGAAGGGGAGGCGAACCATGAGAGACTATGGACTCTGAAAAACAACCTGGGGGTTTTGAAGGGGCAGGGGTGGGAGGCTGGGGGAACCAGGTGGTGGGTAATAGGGAGGGCATGTGTTGCATGGAGCACTGGGTGTTGTGCAAAAAACAATGAATACTGTTACGCTGAAAAAATAAATAAATAAATAAACCATTAAAAAAAACAATAGATTTTTTAATATTAAATTTTTTAACAATGATTACAATGAAATACTTAGATTGTCAATTTATTTACCAATTTCATTGCTCATCATCCATATTAGATTCCTTTGCTATCCTTCCTGGTTCCTTTTCAATTTATTAGAGGGAATTACCTTACATAGTTTATCTGCTGAAATGTCTACATTATAAAACTGTCGGTCTTTATGGTTAAGTCCTAAACCTGGTTTGAATTCTGTCTGCCCTACAGATACAGCTATAGAATGTTAGGACTTCCATAAGTGCTACCAAGGAAAGCTTTGGCTTTAATATTTGTCTTGCATTAGTGACTAACAAATATGAGTTTGTCATTATTTCTCTTCACTTAATCAGTGACATACTAGGGAAGTCACTGAATTCTGTAGCCCTTTTAGTTACCATTTCCCTCTTATCTCTCAGATATCTAAGATATTACACAAGCCAGTATATCCCTTTCTACCTTTGCCATTTGTCAGTTAACCACCAGTGGAAATTTTTTGTTTTGTTTTTTGTTTTTTACCATTTCAACTTTTTTTTTATTATGGTAAGATTTGCTTAGTATAACATTTATTATTTTGCCACTGAGTGTACAGTTTAGTGGCATTAAATACATTCACCTTGTTTTGCAACTCACCACTACCCATCTCCAGAACTTTTGCATCATCTATAACTGAAATCATGTAACCACTAAACAGTCATTCCCATTCCTCCTTGCCCCAAAATCTAGTAACCCTGTTCTTTCTGTATCGATGAATATGACTATTCTGGGTACCTCATGTAAGTGGAATCATACAGTACTTGTCCTTTCGTGTCTGACATTTCACTTAGCATAATGCTTTCAAGGTTCATCCATATTTAGGATATGTCAGAATTTCCTTCCTTCTTAAAACTAGATAATACCCATTCTGTGTATATCTTTCCATCCATATCTTTTGAGTTTTTTCTGAAAACACCTTTGTTCTTTGCATATTCCTTAGGAAACACTGGCACATGAAATGAAGTTCTTAACATGGCCCACAAGGACTTAGGGGATGTTCCTTTTGCCCACATCTCCAGATGCACACCTCACATTTCCCTCCCTAAGCTGTAACTAAATTAAACTATGCCCAGTCCCATGACAAACAATGTGGGTTCCTGCCTCTGTCTTTACTCCCATTTTCTCCTCCTGGGATGCTTTTTCTCTCCTCCTCTCCCCTGTTTCCTGAAGAACTCCTACTTTTCCTTTAGTATTTGGGCAAAGCATTACCTCCTCTTTGGGTACCTTCTTTCACACTGGCCCTGAATGCCCTCCACAGAATTGCTCTCTGTCCTTTGTGCCCCTCTCATCCCATCCTTGTACATTCCCATTACAGAAGCTCTGGAATTACATGTTTATATCTCAGTCTGTTCCAGTAGACAGTAAACTCCCTAAGGGCAAGGATAGGCAGGGACACCTAGAACCGTTTGAATGTTTTTGCTGAATGGATAACTTGTTAACAGTGAGAAAAAATGGGCAGATGTCTTCCTTATTTGCTAGCAGCAGAAGAAAAATAAGTAGGAAGTTGCATTTTGAGAAACACTGTGAAAAAATTACTATAAAAATAATAACCCTCATAACAAAAGCAAACAAGCAAAATAAACTTGTATCACGTAACAAGTATCTTCCACTCTTCCTCTTCTACCAACTCTTTAAAGAAAGAAACTGTCAGCAGTTCAGAGGTTGTATTCAGTGCCATGCTCCGTACATATATGAATACATGCATGCATGCATATGTCCATCAGTGGAAGTTTTAACAATTGCACTGATGGGTTGTGCCAGGTACTAGTCATATTCTACCTTCTGAGCGTGTTGGGTTTCTCACCTTCAGCCATCTGAGTGACCAATATCTAATGTCCCATCTAAGAATCTGTTTTTAAGTTCCACTCCTGGTACCAGCTTTCTTAAATTTGGTTTAGTGATGATAGCCTCTGCAAAAAAGTGTTGTGGGCAGAATGTTTCCTCATGAATGTTCTAAGGATATTACCTATAAAGAAGTTGGGAAGCAGGATTAATCAGAGAAGAAAGCAGACCTGTAAAACATTAATCTATTCGCTAAATAGAACCAAAGTATGAATAATCAGGAGCGAAGCCACTTCAGGAAAGACCCATGTTCCTTTGTTCAGTTTATGGACCTTAACCCTTTTTAGGTCTTCAGTATCTATCCTAAAGCAGTGGTCATATTAGATTCAGAGGGATTACAGTAGCATACTTTACTAGGAATTACTCAGTCCAACAGGCATTGACTCATCTGTTTCCACCTCACCCAAGGAAGGCTTAAGGTTAATGACTGACAAATCAACAAATATAGAAGCATATCCTTGTGCCTCAGTTTGGGGCAACTTTGTCATCCCAGTTCCAAAGCTCTATGTACAACTGGATGAAGCCTCAGTAACAACCACATTGGAGGTCACTTTTTCCTGCTGCCCAATCTTGCTTCTTCATTTTATTTTACAGTTGTAGTTTCAAAGAGCACTCCACAATGATCCATCTGTCTACAGTTCTCCATCTCAGAATATCTGTATCAACTGAACATAATCTAAATTAAGTGGCATATTCTAAGAGAAGTCAGGGTAAGTCATCCTGAACATCTCAAGGGCAGAAGACAAAACAACAGGAGTCCTCATCTTCTACTTCTGGAAAATCCTTAGCATTGAGTTATTTCAGTATGCTGGATGCCCTAACCCACTTCACTAGTTTTGTTTACACCCAGTTCTTTTTCCTACTTTAACATGCTTAATTTTCTTCTTAACTCAAGGGTCATGCTTTGTTTCCTTTTGTTGCCTTAACACTTTAAAATCTCATTTGGAAATTAGCATATAGCAAAGAAATCAAATTAAAAATCTTCAATTCTCAAGAAGACATCCAGATGGCCTATAGACACATGAAAAAGTGCTCCACATCACTTGGCATCAGGGAAATACAAATCAAAACCACAATGAGATATCACTTCACACCAGTCAGAATGGCTAAAATTAACAAGTCAGGAAATGACAGATGCTGGCGAGGATGCGGAGAAAGGGGAACCCTCCTACACTGTTGGTGGCAATGCAAGCTGGTGCAACCACTCTGGAAAACAGCATGGAGGTTCCTCAAAATGTTGAAAATAGAACTACCCTATGACCCAGCAATTGCACTACTGGGTATTTACCCTAAAGATACAAACATAGTGATCCGAAGGGGCACGTGCACCTGAATGTTTATAGCAGCAATGTCTACAATAGCCAAACTATGGAAAGAACCTAGATGTCCATCAACAGATGAATGGATCAAGAAGATGTGGTATATATACACAATGGAATACTATGCAGCCATCAAAAGAAATGAAACCTTGCCATTTGTGACGACGTGGATGGAACTAGAGAGTATCATGCTTAGTGAAATAAGTCAATTGGAGAAAGACAACTATCATATGATCTTCCTGATATGAGGAAGTGAAGATGCAACATGGGGGGTTAAGGGCGTAGGAGAAGAATAAATGAAACAAGATGGGATTGGGAGGGAGACAAACCATAAGTGACTCTTAATCTCACAAAACAAACTGAGGGTTGCTAAGGGTGGGGGTTGGGAGAGGAGGAGTGGGGTTATGGACATTGGGGAAGGTATGTGCTATGGTGAGTGCTGTGAAGTGTGTAAACCTGGGGACTCACAGACTTGTACCCCTGGGGATAAAAATACATTATATGTTTTTTTTTTTCCATTTTATTTATTTTTTCAGCGTAACAGTATTCATTCTTTTTGCACAACACCCAGTGCTCCATGCAAAACGTGCCCTCCCCATTACCCACCACCTGTTCCCCCAACCTCCCACACCTGACCCTTCAAAACCCTCAGGTTGTTTTTCAGAGTCCATAGTCTCTTATGGTTCGCCTCCCCTTCCAAATTTTTTTTTTTTTAATAAACATATAATGTATTTTTATCCCCAGGGGTACAGGTCTGTGAATCGCCAGGTTTACACACTTCACAGCACTCACGATAGCACTTACCCTCCCCAATGTCCATAGCCCCCTCCCCCTCTCCCAATCCCACCTCCCCCCAGCAACCCCCAGTTTGTTTTGTGAGATTAAGAGTCATTTATGGTTTGTCTCCCTCCCAATCCCATCTTGTTTCATTTATTCTTCTCCTATCCCCCAACCCCCCATGTTGCATCTCCATGTCCTCATATCAGGGAGATCATATGATAGTTGTCTTTCTCTGATTGACTTATTTCACTAAGCATGATACGCTCTAGTTCCATCCACGTCGTCGCAAATGGCATGATTTCATTTCTTTTGATGGCTGCATAGTATTCCATTGTGTATATATAACACATCTTCTTGATCCATTCATCTGTTGATGGACATCTAGGTTCTTTCCATAGTTTGGCTATTGTAGACATTGCTGCTATAAACATTCGGGTACACGTGCCCCTTCGGATCACTATGTTTGTATCTTTAGGGTAAATACCCAGTAGTGCAATTGCTGGCAAAGGAAACAGTTAACAAAACCAAAAGACAACTGACAGAATGGGAGAAGATATTTGCAAACGACATATCAGATAAAGGGCTAGTATCCAAAATCTATAAGGAACTTAGCAAACTCAACACCCAAAGAACAAACAATCCAATCAAGAAATGGGCAGAGGACATGAACAGACATTTCTGCAAAGAAGACATCCAGATGGCCAACAGACACATGAAAAAGTGCTCCACGTCACTCGGCATCAGGGAAATACAAATCAAAACCACAATGAGATATCACCTCACACCCGTCAGAATGGCTAAAATTAACAAGTCAGGAAATGACATTATATGTTTTTAAAAAATTTAAAAAATTAAAAAAAAATCTTCAGTTCTCTACCATTTTTGGTGTAGCTTTGACTTCTTTGGGGGTTATTCAATTCTTTAGATTGTGGATATGAAGTAGAACGATTATGGTTGTAACTGAGATCCGTGTCTGAAAGATTTATGTAATAGTAAATCTTCCTGAGAACTAGTTATCACATAGTGCTTATCATAATATGCACTTAGAAGCTCTTATGAAGATGATATAAGCAAGGTACTTCTCTGTAGAGAAACACTGAATGTTCCTTATGCCTCTCTTGATAATTATTCCACTTAATTATTTTAAATCCTTTGGTGATGAGACAGAGGTTAATTAAAGAGGGATTAGAAAATATGTGGTAATGTTTCAGGGGAGTAGTATCTACAAAATTCTGGGAATGTTCAAATCACTGAACTTGGCTTAAGGTTCTGCAGCAGGCTCACACAATGCTGGCAGGCATCTTGAGGTCAGCAAAATCTTAATTTTCTATGCCAAATTGGTTTTGGTCTCCTGTAAGTTATCTGAGAACCTAAAGGAAGTTGCTGGCAATTGACAGTTGTTAAAGTACATGGCAGAAAGGAGAATGGAAGGGGCAAAAAACCCTAACACACATCCTAACACACATCCTTAGTTGCATTTGACAATTATGAATAGCCCACAAGATATGTGCTAATCACTTCAAAATAAAATGAAAAAATTAAAAACTATGCATTCAATAGGCTATTATTTTTGAGTTTTCTAATAAGTATGCAGATTTTTCTAGGCCATGGGTGTGAATTGGTTGTTGATGAAGATTATGGTGTTTTGTTTTCTTTTTACAAAAGAAAAAAAAAAAAAGCCATGCAGGTAACCTCAAATAGTGGAACAAATCACTATAGTTTTCTACTTGCTTAGCAGAAATTCTGACTAACCTTAAGAAAGTTAACTATTTAGAAGGTTAATTTAAGGTCTTGTACTATTTTAGAAAGTCATCGTAGTAAAGTGGAAAGGTTGATTAGGAATCGGGAGTCCTGTAGTTTAGTTTCTGCTTTGTCACTAACTAGCCGTGTGACCTTGGGCAAATCACTTAACCTCAAGATCTCTGTTTTCTCATGTGTAAAATGAGGAGGTTGAACTACATGATCTCTAATAGTGTTCAACTAAATCTTCAACTAAATCAAAATATAAAGAACCTGATAGAAATGACTTCTGTATAACTGCTGCACATAGAAACTAATGGTGAAGACCAGAAAATAGGGAGTTAGACCAAATCCTTCACATGTGTACATCTCTTCTAATCCTAGATGTTCTCTGAAGGCCATTCCTAATCATTTCTCCACAGGGAAGGTCCCATAAAAATAAATAAAGCACTATTTCTTTTGCATATTTTTAATAGGATCAGGAGACACAATGATATTATACAAATATTTATTTACATCTGTCTGACAAACTAAGAGTGTCTTCCTCTCATGTTGGTCTTACATTTTATTTATTTCTGATATACCATTGATAAAGTATGACTCTAATAGGCAAAAGTAGGAAAAAAAAAAACAGTACGTTACTTACTTGGCAGCAGGTTACCAAATAACAGTGTCAGTCTCTATTAGAACCAAGAGATGAAATTTATACATTTATTCTATCTCTGGGGCCATGTATTGAAAACTTTCCTTCCTGCAAATGCTATTAATAAGCAGAGAAAATGGGAGAAAGCAAATGGATACATTCCAAGTTAGCTTTTCTACTGAAATAAAGGTCACTTACAGTGGTCAAATGCATCCCAAATGTGTGATTAAAAATTAGATAGGATTTCTCTCTGGGTGTCACAGAAATGTCTCCTCCTCTGATAATAAAGGGCTGTCACCAAAACATTCTGAGATTTTTAGGACTATCACATTACTGCTTAATCTAATAGCTAAATTCAGACTTGTGGATCCTGTTTGTTGCATAGTTGCTAACAAATTGCTTGTAGAAAATTTCCTTCCACTTGAGTTACTTAACAGAGGCTTGTATGTCTCATCTTAATCAGCACCATTACAATTTCTATTCTAACCACATATATTTTTTTTTTTTTTGCTATTCCACTATATAAAATGGTGTCTATTATACCCTGGAATGTTTCTTCCATCAAGAAGTGAAATTTCCTCAAATACATTCTTCTTCATTATAATATAAAATGAATTTTCCCCCGTCTGGCAGGGTTTTATTTTTTCCCCCAAAGCTTAACTTTACCAAGTAACTGGCAAAGCAATTCAATGACAAAATGCTACCTTTGAGCTAAACTGTCAACCTAGAATAAAGACACAGATAAATGAAAAGGAAAAATGACACATATTACCAAAAACTTTAGTGCAAGGATTTGTAGAAGAGCAGAAAAATTAAAATAAAAGCATTCTTCTTATGGAACACTTTTTAATTCATGTAAAATGATTTCTATTGTAAATAAATAAATAATAAAAAATTTTTACCAATTAAAAAGACTTCTAGTAGGAAGTTCAAAAAGCACATGCAGTACATAAAAGAAGGAATTTAAATAGCTGACAAACACATAAAGACATTTTGAGACTCACTAATAAACCAAGAAATAATTATAAAAATGTTAATGAGCTACCACTCTTTAATCAAATCATCATTCAGTATTGGTAATGGTAGAAAAAAATGGAAAATTTATATACTACTAATTGGAGAATGAAATAGTATAAGTATTCTGTAACACAGTTTGACAAAAAAAAAAAAAAAAAAAAACACCAAAATCTTCAAAAATGGTTGTATGTATCAATTCTCCTTCTGGGAACTAACCTAACGGATTACTACAGAAGTGAGCAAAGTTTTAGTTTTAAAGATATTTATTATAAGCCAAAAGCAATGTAGGAAATAAACTTAATGCATCAAAAATTATGGTGACTGCATATATATATGTATTAATATTTTACCTATATTCTTTTTTCACACATATATATTCATATTTCACAAAAAACTACTGAAACTATAGTGATATACTTATAAAAATGGAAGGATAGGTATAATGTATTCAGTGAAATAGGATTAGGAGACTACACAGTAGTATTCCGGTCTGATTTATTCCTGTATGGTATTCCAGTATCTAGCAGGGTGCTTTCCCAAAACTGTGCATTACAGATTTGTTGAATGAATGGTAGGTAAAACTATTGAACCTTTTGAATGGATCCTTTATGCATTTATGCAGTGTAGTACTTAGCAGTAGATGTCATTTTATGAAAATTACTTCTGCTATTTATATTTTTGTTAACTTTCTTGGAATTATGTCCAGAATCAGTATAAAGAGTGTTATTTTAGAAGTCACTTTAACTCTCATTTACTTATATATTCCCTCTACTTGTATTCCTAGATTATTGTACAGTTTTCTCCCATGCTTTATCTTTTATAATTTTAATATATTATCTGCTTAAGTTAAATATTATGGTTATCACCAAAGAAATGATTAAGTTATTAAAATTTAAAGGGAAAAACTTTGAATGTTTTCTAGAATCCACCTCTAAGCCATCATAAAATAAAGATTTAAAGGGCTATAGAAAATGAAAAGCCTCTTTGTCTTACAAAAATTAAATAACCTCTCATTTCTCCTCATTAACAACTTCTCCACTTGGCTACCTTGGGAAAACCCAAATAACCATAGATGATAATTTCCCAGGCCAAGTAATCTCAGTCTGGCAATTCCAGATATGCAGCATTTCTTGGTCAGTAACTTTTGGGGCTGTAATTAGCTGCTGCTCTTAAGGTTTTATACAGCTGTTTGTGTGTGTAATGGTCCAGCATAGGATCTGGTTGATTTGGGGAGAACTATATCTATCTGACTCTTTAATGATGCTGTTATTTCAGTTCCCTTGACAAAACAGAT